>NC_055977.1:28723041-28778041 GCF_018492685.1 Alosa sapidissima
GCTGTTCTCATATAGCAGCAAGCAAAACACTGTATGTTTATCAGGTATTCATATGACTGTACACCAACCAATTTAATTTTTACTTATAAAAACTTACAATAAAATATTCTTTAAAAATGTCGGAAAAAGCACTATATACATAATTGCAGTTGTGTGAAAGCTCTTGTTTTATTTAAATCATATTTCAAATTCCCATCAATTCCCAGCACCACATGGAAATAGTGTGTGGATACATAACATCACAGCCAGGAACTGGTCAATGTTTGATCCAGAAAGTGCAGTAAGAGTGGGCAGTGCTGGTCACACATTGGATGCTTGGTAGGTCATCTTGTGCCTGGTGCAGTACTATTTTATTTATATAAAAAGATAGGACAGAAGCGTGACAGAAGTGAGCTCTGGGTGCTGTAGTTTTTTTTAAAGGACTAAGCGATGACCACACTCAGAGAAAATGGTGTTTACCAAGTATGCTGACACCAGTGAAATGAGGTCACGCAGAGACACAGTGGTATCGTATATATATTGGCAGGCTTTTGGTGATTATTCCACCAGCTCTACTTAAAGCATTCACAGATATTGGACAGAAGCTAAGTCTTAATCCTAAACCAGTCTTAGCCAGCTTGATATTTCTGTGTGTGTGTGTGTGTGTCTCTGTGTGTGTGTGTGTGACATGAGGCTTAAGGTGAAAGAGCGAGCAAGGCAAACTGTGCGTCACAGGCGCTTGCAGTTGTGACTGTAGACATGATTCATGATTCATATAAATACGCTGCACGTTTCCGGTCCGCACCCTGACTTCCTGTCACACATGTATACACACACCCATACTCACATCATGGAGACACGCACACACACATTGAGAAAAAGTCTGATTTCTCACACCCTGCATACAAGATAAAAAATTGGAGTAAAAAATATAATAAGAAGCTTTCTGACTCTCCTCTTTGTCTGTAATCTCAGATCTCAGCAGTTTATGTGGTTCTTCACTCTCTCTTATCCCCCCCACCCCATACCCCATACCCTGTACCTTTCTCTGTGCATGATGAATTGCATTTAGGTCGAATGCCGCGTTCTCTGTTTCTTTCTCCTAGTCACCTAGCCCTCTCTCACTCTCCTCTCACTTGCTCTCTCTATCTCTCTGTTCTATCTCTCCGTTTCACTCTTTCTGTCCTTCTCTCACGCTGGCCATCTTTGAGATACCCACACACTTAGCTGCATCAAAGATCAGTTTAGAAATGAATAAAAGATTTTCATAACCCTAAAACCCAAGACCCTGCAGTGGAACTAACACAGACTAGCCCCTCTGTCTGGGGGACATACACACACACACACACACGCTGTGAAAACACATACAAACATGTATGCACCCTTGCAATCGTCTCCTTCTGTAGGTTTCCATGGAAACTCTATCCTCTCCATCCTCTTTCTCTCTCTCTCTTTCTCTCTCTCTCATATGCTCCCTTTCTTTTTCACCCACTCTGTTTCTCTCTCCCTTCCTCTGTGCCCTTATTTCCCTTGCTTTCTGTTCCCTCTCTCTCTCTCCCTCTTTCTCTCTCACTGCCTACCTCTAGCCCTCTCACTCCTTCTCCCCATCTCTCTGCCTCTCTTCCCCCCTCCCCGTCTCCCTCTCTCCATCTTTCTCCTCCTCCCTCTCTCCTTCTCCCCCCCTCTCTCTCTCTCGCTCCCCTGCAGAGAGGAAACCCCTCTTATGTCATGTTCTGACTTGTGGGAGCTTCTCATTCAGCTCTGCTGCCGTGCCGATTGCTGGGGTTGTTCCCCCCCCCCCCACTCACTCACGTGGCACTGCAGGAGTTCCCAGTTTCTCTCTCTCTCTCTCTCTCTCTCTCTCTCTCTCTCACACACACGCACACACTCTCTCTCTCTCTTACACGCACACACACACACTCTCTCTCTCTCTCTCTCTCTCTCTCTCTCTCAAATTCAAATTCAAATTCAAAAATGCTTTATTGGCATGACAAATAAGACATTCGTGTTGCCAAAGCAGTCATACAAAGTATGGAGGGAACATGGAATAAGACACAGAAAAGCTAAGTGTCTATATATATATATACACATACATAGACATAAGTGTACACTATATCACAGTATAACAATAACAACACAGAAACATAATATATATAATATATATATATATATATTATGTTTCTGTGTTGTATATATATACACACACACATATACGTACACATATATGTACATACATGTACAGATGAGCATAGCTTTTAGAACAGGACAATATATATATATTCTCTATAGGGATAAGGATATAAATATAAATAAATGTTATTAAGTTATGCTAGAGTCTCTCAGCTTATGACAGTGTGAAATGTATCTTGCTGCTAGAGGGGCTGAATGTCCCTCTCCTGAAAGGATAGCCAGTTTTTCATGTGTGCCCATGGCTTCAAAGTTTGGGTAATATGTTTTAAGACTAGGGAAAGCTGCATCTCTTATGTCTTTATATTTATCACAGTGAAGACACACACACACGCACACACACACACACTCTCTCTCTCTCTCTCTCTCTCTCTTACACACACACACACACACATGCACACTCTCTCTCTCTCTCTCTCTCTCTTACACACACACACACACACACACACACACTCTCTCTCTCTCTCTCTCTCTCTCTCTCTCTCTCTCTCTCTCTCTCTTACACACACACGCACACACACACACACTATCTCTCTCTCTCTCTCTTACACACACACACACACACACACGCACACACACACACACTATCTCAATTCAATTCAATTCAATTCAAGAATGCTTTATTGGCATGACAAGCTCACTTATATTGCCAAAGCAGTTATACAATAAATCTGAACACATACATGTCAGTAGATTTTCATAGGAATAAAATAAATAGGTAAAATAAAGTAAAATGTAGTGTATGATGCAGTGTGTGTGTTTGTGTATGTGTGTTGTGTGTGTGTGTGTGTGTGTGTGTGTGTGTGTGTGTGTGTGTGTGTGTGTGTGTGTGTGCGCGCGTGTGTGCGCACCTGTCTGCATGTGTCTGTGTGTGTGTCTGTGTGTGTATTTATTTGGTGATATAGGTCACTCATTGTCCCTCAGATTGTGGCATGTTGATACATATTGGGCAGCAAGATATGCTTTATCTCCTTCTCCTAATAATATCTTTAATTTTGATATGTCATTAAGTTCATTAAAATTAGGAATTTCTGAGTTAAATTTGTTGAAGAAAAGGTTTCTTGTTTGATTGAAGGATGTACATTGTAGGAGGAAGTGCATCTCTGTCTCGACCTCACCTGTCATGCAGTAACCACATATTCTGTGTTCTTTTGGTTGCCATGATTTTCTGAGTCTTCCTTTTTCGATTTCCAATTTGTGGTCACTTAGCCTGTATTTGGTTAGGGTCAGTCTCTGTTTTCTATCTCTGACAGTATAGTACAGTACAGTAAGATATTCTGCTATTTTATATTCTCGGTTTAGGGACAGATAGCATTGTAATCTACTTTGATTTTTAGTTTCTTCTTTCCAATATTCCAAATAGGCTACTTTACATTGTTTCATAATTTGGTTTACTCTGATTGGTTTTTGGAAAACAGTGTTGTTGTGAGACTGATCAGAGTGGGTGTGTGGTAAGGCAGTTAGTCTCTGCAACAACTGGTGTAGGGGACTTTTTTCTGGGTTCAGCTCTTGGGTTTGGAGGGCTTTAGAATGAAGGGTGTCTTGTGGGCTGGATTTAAGGTGATTCAGAAAATTGAGTGCTCTTTTGTTGATGTTAATGATTAGTGGGTATCTACCTAATTCAGCTCTACATGCATTTGTTGGTGTTTTTCTCTGTACTTGTAGAATGTGTCTGCAGAACTCAGCATGTAGGGATTCTATTGTGTGTTTGTCCCAGTGAGTATAGCTATGATGACTGAGTGGACCCCATACTTCACTACCATACAGCGCAATGGGCTGGATGACACTATCAAATATTTTAAGCCAGATTTTAATTGGAATTTGGAGATTATAAAATTTTCTTTTAATTGCATTTAGGGCTCTTCGAGCTTTTTCCTTTAGTGCATTCACTGCCATATTAAAACTCCCTGATGCTGTCATTGTTATACCTAGGTAGGTATAACTCATGGTGTGGGGGATGATAGAATTGTTTATTTTAAATTGGTGTTTGTTTTCTTGGCATTTGGGGCGTTTTTGGAAAATCATTACATTTGTTTTGTCTAGGTTTATCTCTAGGGCCCAGGTCTTACAGTACTTTTCTACTATGTCTAACTGTAGTTGTAGACCTTTTTCAGTAGCAGACAGTAGAACCAAGTCATCAGCAAAAAATAGAGACTTCACCTCTCTATCTAGGAGGGAGAGGCCAGGACCGGGACATTGCTCTAACTGGATAGCAAGTTCGTTTATATATATATTAAATAACGTCGGACTTAAATTACAGCCCTGACGGACACCTCTCCCTTGGGTGAAGTATTGGGTTATTTTTTTTTCAATTTTAACAGCACATCTGTTATTTAAATACATGGTTTTAATTAGGTCATACACTTTACCCCCTATCCCACAATTTAGTAGTCTAAAATAGAGCCCTTCATGCCAAATAGAATCAAACGCCTTTTTAAAATCAATGAAACAAGCAAATATCTTGCCATTTTTTGTTTGGTGAACATGTTTATTAATTAAGGTGTGGAGCGTATAAACATGATCGGTGTTTTGGAAGGAAGCCAATTTGATTTTTGCTTAGAATGGAATGTGTATCAAGAAAATCTGCTATTCTCTTGTTTAAGATACTGCAGAACAGCTTTCCCAGGCAACTGCTGACACATATGCCACGATAATTAGAGGGGTTTGATTTGTCCCCTTTTTTGTGGATGGGGGAAATCAGCCCTTTACACCACATGTCAGGAAAATGTCCTGACCGTAATATGATGTTGAACAATTTCAACACTGCACCCTGCATCTCTGGGGTGCTGCATTTAAGCATTTCATTTTTAATGCTATCTGGACCACAAGCTTTCCTTGGCCGTAGAGCATTTGTCTGGGTGGTTAATTCTTCCCAAGTAATTGGAAAGTCAAGGGGGTTTTGGTTGTTTTTAATTTTTTCTTCTAATGATTGGAGTTTTTCTTTTATTAAATGTTGATCTGAATTGAGGTCATTAATTGGTATGTTTTTGTATAAATCTTCAAAGTATGCTTTCCGGATGTTGCCATTTTGGATGGGTAATGCTTCTCGTTCTTTTGTGTTGAAATTGTTCCACATATCCCAGAATTGATTTTCATTAATGGCTTTCTCAATATCTTCAAGTTGCTTTTGGCTGTAGTTTTGTTTTTTGTTCCGAATTGTATGTTTATATTTGTTTAGAATTTCATTGTAATGAATACGTAAGCCTGCGTTGTTTGGTTGACGATGTTTTTCATTTGCTATTTTCCTCAGGTCTTTTCTGATGGTCTTGCATTCTTGATCATACCATTTGTCAGATTTTTTTCTTTTTAAAGGCTTCCGTTTTTGCCTTATGAGGTCAGCTTTGATAGCTGCTTTATGAAATATCATGTTGATATCGTTTACGGCCTTGTTTACACCATTACTTGCAAGGTTATATTTGTTTTGATCATATGTTGATATGTCATTTATCAGATCAGGTGAGTTCAAGGCCATAATGAACTTGTCTCTACTGTCTGGGGCCCATCTGTAAGTGGGATGTGAATCACATAGATTACAAGGTTCACTTTTCGTGTTGCTCTTTTGACCTGAGAGGTTAAAGAACACATTGATCTGACTGTGGTCTGAAAGGGGAGATTGCTCTCTGACAGTGAATGCACTGATAGTGGAGAGGTCCATGTCAGTGATTGCATAGTCTACTACACTGGATCCAAGAGCTGAGGAGTATGTGTATCTCCCTAAAGAGTCCCCTCTGAGCCTACCATTGACTATGTACAGGCCTGTGGCTCGACAGAGTTGCACTATCTCCCTGCCACTTTGGTTTATTTCAGAGTCAAGGTTGTTCCGGTGGGGGATGGTTGGTGTGGTAAACAGGGGAAACTGGCCAAATACATGGTTGTTTCCCTGTGGGTCAACAATATCAGGTTCAGTTCCTGTTCGTCCATTTAGATCTCCAATTAGAATTATGTTTCCCTGGGCCTGAAAATAGGCAATTTCTGAATGAAGGGTTTCAAAAATGTCCTCTTCAAAATGTGGGGAGTCTACTGGGGGTATATAGATAGCACAGAGGTATATGCTCTTATCAGTTATGCCCAGTGTTTGATCTAATCTTAACCAAATGTGTGATTTACACTGTTTTATTGGTAATATCTGATGGCAAAGATTTTCTTTATACCACACCAAGATACCTCCCGATGTTCTGCCCTTGCGTATATTTTTTAACTTTATCAAGGGCACCATGACTTCATTATATCCTGGGGGACTGTGAGTGAATGTATCGTTTTTACACCATGTTTCTGTCAATATAATTATATCAACATTTTTGATAGAGTTTATGAATTCAGAGCTTCCACTCTTTAACTCAAAAGTTGAAGAGCGAAGGCCCTGAATATTCCAACAACTTATATGAAATGAACGCATTTGAAAACAAACAAAATGGACTTGTATAGTTTGACACATGAAAATAACTACAACTATCTACATTTACAGTAGTAATAGGAATTTCATAAAGCTTTAAGCTAATAGTAAAGAAGAATATTATGTTTTGTAATAAATAATATATATATATATTTTTTTTTTTTTTAAATAAATGAAGATATGTAACTTATATGATATGTTAAGTTAATAAAAATAAAATAAAAAATAAAAATGTTACAAATGTTACTCATCTACTAGGAATATTCATCAGTGTTACTATACAGATATTAGGTTTTTTTTATTTATTTTTTTATAATATATTATTAGTTATGTTACTTAAGATATAAAGGTTTCTTAGCTTAACAGAAGTCGGGTGCACAGGGTGTGCAGCATCTCCCTGATCTCTCCCAGCTCAGATGTTGCAACAGGAGCTGTAATGGCAGTAGGCCGGGCAGCAACAGTATGGCTCCGCTGCTGTGGGTGAAGAGGGAGGCAAGAGGCAGCTACCGCAGCATAGTTCTGTTGCTGAGGGTGGGGAGGGGGGCAAGGGGCAGCTACCGCAGCATAGTTCTGTTGCTGAGGGTGGGGAGGGGGGCAAGGGGCAGGTGCTGCTGCATATCTCTGCTGCTGTGGGTGGGTAGGGGGTGGGGATGGGGAAGGTGGCCTCCTCTGGTTTGGCCTCACGTTGATGGGGTGGTGGGCCATTAATGGGTTTGTGGTCCAGATTGAACCATTGTTTTTCCTTATGGTAGGATGGATGATCCTAGGGTGGTGATGGGGAGGAGGATGCCTGGGATGGTGTATATGGCTCCTATCAGAGGAGGGTGTAGCAGGACTACGCCCCAGGGCCATGTCCTTCAGAGATTTTGCAAAAATCTTTATCCTCTCCTTGTGTAGATGGAGTCCATCATAGAGGTCCCAGGTGCCAAGGGTTGGATGGAGAGCCACATGGACATTGGGCAGGCTGGCACATCCTCTTCTGATCTCCATGTTAATTTCATGGATGACATGAGGTGGGGTGTCTGTCCTAGGCAGTAGGGTGGAGATCACAATCCGGGTGTCAGGGAACTCCCTACTGGCCTGCTCCGCCATCCTGTTCATTGCTCCAGCAGTGTCCCTTTGGAGTTTATGCAGGTCGTTTGTTCCTGTGTGGATCACCAGACATTCAGGGTTGTTGAGTGTCTCCTTTCTCAGCAGCTTCATTGCCTGCGCTGTGGTGTTGCAGCGTTTAGACAACACTCTCTTTCTGGGAAAAAGCTTGTTTGTGTCCAGGAATTTCCCATTTGAGTCAGTCAGCAGGACCACTTGTGGGCCTTGCTCCTCAGACCGCATGGAGGGAAGCTGGGATGGGTAGAGCTGACTGTTGGTAGGTGACTGTGCAGATGTTTCAGGAGTCGGGTCAGGAGGTGCCAGAGTGTTGCTGGGCTGGGTGCAGAGGAGAGAAGGTGAGGCTGAGACATGGCAGGGGTCTGCAATACTGGAAGGGAGAGTCTGTGTCTCTGTGCTTGTCATTTTTGGCATTGACAAGAGATCCGTCAGGCGTTGGATTTGCCTGGTGAGATTCTTCTCTCTCTTCTCAGCATCCTCCTTCACGTTTGCCAACTGAGCACGGAGCACACTGTTCTCCTGTTTGAGTGTCTCTAGACTTATGCTGAAGTCAGATGCCAGGACTCTGTGGTCTTTCTTGAGCTGTTGGAGTTCCATTTTGAGCAGCTGCATAGTGTTGTCTGGGAAGTCAGACAGCCTGGCCTGGGTCTGCTCTTTGAATTCAGCGAAGTCCATTTCCAGCAGGGCCATACTCTCTTTTAGCCGGTTGGTAAGGCTTGCAGGTGTGGGAGGAGCAGAGATAGACAGGTTATCCGCTGGACTCTCATTTTCTTCATTGTCCGAGGCGACATACACTTTCTTAGTGTTAACCTCAGCTTTCAAAACTGGGAACAGCTCTTCAAAGGACTCCAGGTTGGCTTCATTACCTTGGATCAACACTTTTCCTTTTGTGTAGTATGTGATGGTAAGCAGAGGGTCATCCTTGTCCAGATGTTCATCTTTGCAGATCTTTAATCTGCCTCCTGAACCAATGCCCTCACTGAATATATATGGATAATGGTTGCATAGGGTATCTTTCCAGATGTAAATGGACGGGGTGAAGAAAATTATGTTGTTCTTCTTTCTTCCTCCTTTCTGCTGAGCGTAGTCAGTGAAGAGGACCTCCGGATTTTCATGTAGTGTCTTCACCTTGTGTTTCTCCCTGGCTGTTCCACTTTTGCATTTAGCTGGGTATTCAATTTCCCTGCTCTTTTCTCTAAGAGCTGTGCTCTTTTTTGCTGTCTGTTGGGTGTTTTCCATCATCAGAATCCTTTTCTGTTAGCTTCTTCAGTTATCGTAACACCCCCAATTATCACCACTTTTGTTCAGAAATTCTAAAACAACGATGTTTTTTAACACTTCAAAATAACATTTGCTAAATTAACCTGACATTTTTCAGTAGCCATAGGTGTGTAGATTTGAACAAAATCTGGTTTGTTTGTTAACGGGAGCATTTACTGCCTGAAATATCCGATTTTGTTTACCACACTCGGAGTTATAGTGCTGGCCTGATGGGTCGCCTATTTACACCGTTTCAACGGCACATGAACGGTTAGACCGAGAATTCTCGTCGTGAAATTAAAATTCCACTGGAGCTCCAAGCGGTTGTGTACACGCAGCCTTACAACACTGTCTACAGCTCTTTGAGTCACGGTAAAATGTCATTTTTGGTACATAGCTAATTTAGATACACCTATGGTGTGGGTGGTTGCGTTTCTTTAGGAGTCTGCCGTCTTGGTTTGTATAGAAATTGATATTAAGTGACACATACACGCAAGACGGTGGAAATACGGGACCGACGGTAATAGGGGGAGTTCCGATAGCTATTTTAAGGCAGTTTCTCCTTTGGAATGTTGGCAACAATGGCAGTTGATGATTAGCCTTTGATGGCTATATAGATGTTTTGATTTGAGAAATATGATAATACTCTCCTTTTAAGATATTTCCTCTTCAATTGTTGGTTATTATTGTTGTCACCTCTTCTTTAGAGTCTTTTCTGGATGTTTGTTGAAGGTTATTTTTCAAAGTGTCCAACTTTTTTAGTCCATATTTTGAGATGATTTCAGGAGCTCATTTTTGATGCAGCTTTTCCTTGGAATTAGAACTTAGAACCTCTCTCACGCACACACACACTCTCTCACTCTCTCTCTCACGCACACACACACTCTCTCACTCTCTCTCTCTCTTACACATATACACACACACACACACACACACACACACACACTCTCTCTCTCTCTCTCTCTCTCTCCCTCACGAGCACACACACACACACGCACACACACTCTCTCACTCTCTCTCTTACACACGCACACACACACACACTCTCTCTCTCTCTCTCTCTCTCTCTCGCTCTCACTCTCACTCTCACTCACTCTCTCTCTCTCACACACGCATACACAAACTCACAACTCACATATGCATACTCTTACTCACACACATAAGCACACATGTATGTATACACACAAGCACTCCCTCTCTCTCTCTTTCCTTATCTCACATACACATTAGTTCATTCTTATTCCTTAATCTCTCTGTGGTCTCTTGAAAGTGTGTGACTCACTTGTGTACAGGACACCTCTTTATTCTTAAAGAATATTTCAGTGTAGAATATTAATTTGGATATGTTCACTCCATTACACAAACACTAACACACACGCACACATAGACACACACCAGTTAATTCTTATGCGTTCATAATTATGTATTACTCCCTTATGTATTATGTGTATTATGTATGTGTTCATTCTAGGGTTGCAAAATTCCAGGAAATTTCAAAGTTGGAAACTTTCCATGGGAATTAATGGGAATATACGGAAATTAACGGGAATAAACGGGAATTAATGGGAATAAACTGGGAATTTTTAATATGGCAAGTTAGTCTATAACAAGGAACTTACATGTAGTGGACAAAACCCCATCTTGCAGCATAATATTAGTTAAAACAACCTGATTTAATGCAATTTCAGTCTACCCTGCACATGCGTCAATCCCATGCACACAGCAATCAGCATAGGCTACTAGACATAAAGGAAACCTATGGTGTGTTCATGTGCATGGGGAAAATAAATTCCCAGTGAAAATGTCATCTCATGTGGGAATAACTGGTGTGAAACTGGGAGAAGTTTGCAAACAGAGTTGCCCAGTTAAAGGCTTGTCGTCACTTTTGTCCTCATTCAAATGGGTGTACGTCATTTTGCATAAACTGTAATGGGACAATTAATCTGTCTGATTAAGCTTGACAATTTATATATAATTTACATAATCTATTTTATATATAATTTACATAATCACAATCTTGGGGTGGTATGTTGTGTCATTATATTTTTATTTGTTTTACTATTTTCTGGGATTCTAACTGAACAAACTGATTGTCAGTCAATGTTCCAACCAATTGGATTTTGTTGTTGAGTGGCGTGGTGTATCTTGGGCAGTTCAGTGGTTTCAGTGTTGCTAGCTTAGCACGCTAGACTAGTAAACCATAGGCAGAGAATGGGATTCCCGCTAGCATGTTAGCTATCTTTGTATGCTAAGCTAAGTGAAAATTCCCCAGCTTAACTTTCCATGGAAAGTTTCCGGTAAGTTTCCGGAAATTTACCGGATATTTTCCGCCCCAAGTTCATTCTTAATGGGCATTTTGATGCAGAATGTCTTGACAGTGCCCTTCTTTTTTCCTGTTTCCCCTCTCGCTCTCTCTCTCTCTCTCTCTCTCTCTCTCTCTCTCTCTCGCTCTCTCTCGGTGCGTAAGGATGGCTCGCGGCGTGGCCGTGACCGTAAGAAGACGGTGTCGTTCGGCGGGATGCCGGGCTCCCGTAAGATCAGCTCAGTGTCCGGCTGCCTGAGTCGCATGCAGGAGGGCAGCGAGCTGCGCAAGCTCCGGCCCGGCCTGCGCCTCTACAGCCGCTACTACCTCCTGGAGGCTGACCAGCGCACCATCCGCTGGGAGCCGTCCAAGAAGGACCCCGGGAAGGCTCGGCTGCCGCTGGCCGAGGTGCGCGAGGTCCGCACGGGCCGTAACACGGACGTGTTCCGCGCCAGCGGCGTGGCCGAGCTGGTGACGGACGACTGCGCCTTCTCGCTGGTCTACGGCGACGACTACGACACGCTGGACTTAGTGGCCAGCTCGCCCGAGGTGGCCAACATCTGGGTGACGGGTCTGCGCTACCTCATCTCCCAGGGCGCCCAGGGCTCCGGCACGCACACACACCCCGCTCACACACTCACGCACACACGTGCACGCGCGGCCGTGGCGGAGCCTGGACGCGAGGAGGAGGGCCGCGATGACCTGCAGCTCTCGTGGCTGTCCAAGGAGTTCTCGGAGATGGTCGCGGGGGGGGGGCGGCCGGAGAAAGGACGGCGATTGGCTGAGCGTGAGCGAGGCCACGGACCTGATCGAGAAGCTCAGCCCCGGCGTGAGGAGTAGCCACGTCCAGACGCGGCTGCGCGAGCTGCTCCGCGGCGACGGTCACTCGGCGACCCCCCCGCACACCCCCCCGCACACACCCCCCCCGCACGCGTCCTCCTCACACGTCTCCCTCCAGCACTTCACGCAGGCCTTCCACGACGTGAGCACGCGCCCCGAGATCTACTTCCTCCTCGTCCAGTTCTCGGCCAGCAAGGACTTCCTGGACACGCGGGACGTCATGCGCTTCCTGGAGACGGAGCAGGGCGTGGCGCTGGCGAGCGAGGACTCGGCGCAGGCGGTCATCGACCGCTACGAGCCGTCCCCGCTGGGGCGGCAGCTGGGTCGCCTCTCGCTGAGCGGCTTCACGCGCTTCCTGGACTCGTCCGAGTGCTGTGTCTTCGACCCGCTGCACGTGGCCGTGTGCGAAGACATGAGCCGCCCACTGCCCCACTACTACATCAGCTCCTCGCACAACACGCACGTGACGGAGGCCCAGGTGCCGGCGGTCAGCGGCATCGGCGGCTACGAGCGGGCACTGCGGCTGGGCTGCCGCTGCCTGGAGCTGGACGTGTGGGAGGGTCCGCACGGCCGCCCGGCGGTCAGCAAGGGCCACACGCACTCCGCCATACACACGCACGCGCCGCCGCTGGCCTTCCGCGAGGTGGTGCAGACAGTGGCGAAGATGGCGTTCCTGACGTCCGAGTATCCGCTCATCCTGTGCCTGGAGAACCACTGCTCCGTTGCGCAGCAAAGGATCATGGTCCGCGATCTGCAGGAGGCCTTCGGCGAGCGGCTGCACAGGGGGTTGCTTGGCAACGAGGACGGGTGCCTTCCGTCGCCGCATGACCTCAGGGGCAAGGTCTTGTTGCTAGGCAACAGGCCTTTCCCAGAGCCGCAGCACGGCGAGGCAGAGGAGATTACCCAGAAGGCCGCAGGGGCCGGGGGGACATCATCGTTGTCGTCGCGGCGCGTCCCACTCTGTCCGGAGCTTTCGGCGCTGATTGCGCTGTGCCACGCCGACCCGCCCCCCAACAACGAGTTCCCATCATCCCCAGCCCCGTCCTGCGTGGTCACATGCTTCCGGGAGGCCCTGGCCAGCCGGCACGCGGCCGAACGCGGCGCAGAGCTGGTGGAGCTGACCAAGCGGCGTCTCCTGCGCGTGCGGCCGAGCCTCATGCGCGTGGACTCCAGCAACCCCGACCCGCTGGCCTTCTGGAAGGCCGGCCTGCAGATGGTGGCGCTCAACGTCCAGACGGACGGCACCATGCTGAACCTCCACCGCGGCTGGTTCCAGCGCAACGGCGCCTGCGGCTACACCCTGCGTCCGGCCATCATGCGCCAGCAGGTGGCGTACTTCAGTGCCAACGAGCGCGGCGCCCTGCCCGGGGTGCCCCCCCAGACGCTGCACCTGCGGGTCATCAGCGGCCGCTGCCTGCCCAAGCCGCGCGGGGGAGGGGCCAAGGGTGACGTGCTAGACCCGTACGTCACGGTGGCCATCCACGGAATACCCGCGGACTGCGCTGAGCGACGCACAAACACCGTACCGCAGAACGGAGAGAGTCCTGTGTTTGACCAGAGCTTCCAGTTTCAGGTGAGGAGGAACAAACACACACATACACACACACACACACACACACACACACACACACACTGTGCCGCAGGGAGAGAGCCCCATGTTTGACAAGAGCTTCCAGTTTCAGGTGAACACATATAAACACACACACACACACACACACACACACACACACATACACAGATATAACTGCATGTATTCTGGCCCAGGTGAACCTGCCTGAGTTGGCTCTGCTGCGCTTCGTGGTGCTGGACGACTTCTCCATCGGCGACGACTTCATCGGCCAGTACACCCTTCCGCTGGACTGCGTCCAGTCCGGCTTCCGGCACGTTCCGCTGCTCTCGGCCGAGGGCGAGGAGCTTCCGCACGCGCGGCTGCTGGTGCACGTGGCCATGACGGAGCGGCGTGGCGGGGGCAAGGCCCACAAGCGCGGCCTGTCCGTCAGGAAGGGCTGGCGGAGCCGCCACTACACGCAACTGCAGGAGCTGGGCCTCAGGGCCCTGGACGACGTCTTCAAGAACGCTGCCCAGCCGCTGAGAGACGCCACCGACCTGCGGGAGAACATGCAGGTAGGGGAACCGAACCGTACCGGCCAAAGGACACTGGAAAACCTAATCAATAACATGAATAATGTTTAGCTCAGTTATGAAATATTAGCAAAACATTCATTTTATCACTAATCCTTATACTATTAATTTGATCATTAATCCTTATACTATTAATTTGATCATTAATCCTTATACTATATTTAATACATGCAGGTAGGAGAACGGGAAACTGCCAAGAGACACTGGAAGACTTATTCAATAACATTAAATATATATATATAGCATTATTATATAGCATAAACAAAACATGCATTTCATCATAGCTTTTTAAACTCTATATTTAATCCATGCGGTGGGGAAGGGGAACCTGTCAAGAGGTGCAGAAAGACTCCAAGTACACCAACACTGACACATTATTATATAGTATACATAAAAAACATGCACCTCTTCATATATCTTTATATTCAAAACATGCCACACAGGTAGGAGAACCTGTGAGAACACTGATCAGACTGTCAGGAGGCTCAGAAAGACACCAAGTAAACAAACATTGCTACATTAATGTGTGAACAAAACATGCCCTTTGTCCTGGATCTTCATATGAAAGTTAAATGAGGCAAGGCCAGTCATCAAACAGGCCGAGTGGATGGGATTAAAAGCCTGACTTTTCAGGGAACGTACTTCATCAGACGTCTTTATTTATAGGCCATTAAAGGCCATTTATAGGCCACTCACATTCATAACTCATTATCCACTTCTGTCTATTTTAAGCGTGGACATTGTGTTAAGGGGCTCCACAGTCAGAGCCTGACTTATATTACACACTAGCCTCCTGTCTGAAAGCTTTAACAATGCTAATAGCTTGTAGCTTATTTTGTTTGAGTGATGGCTGGCTAAAGCATGAAACATGTAAACTCACCTGTATATGAAAGTATAATTTATGAGTGATTTGTTTTAATCTTACAAACAGGGTCATTGCATGTGTATGTGTATGTTGTGTGTGTGTGTGTGTGTGTGTGTGTGTGTTTATCTGACAGGAGTCTTTGGAGGCCTTTAAGGAGATGTGTGGTGTGTCTGTGCTGGCTAACATCACTCAGTGTGTGCTGACCTTGGGGTCAAGGGTCACAGGGTCAGAGGAAGCGCCCTTGCTTCTGTTTGACCTCAGCCAACCGTACCCCACCATGCACCAACAGGGGGCGCTGCCAGACGCCTTGCGCAAGATCACCACTGTTTACCACACGGTCAGTCTGTGTGTGTGTCTGTTTACCACACGGTCAGTCTGTGTGTGTGTGTGTCTGTTTACCACACGGTCAGTGTGTGTGTGTGTGTCTGTTTACTAAACGGTCTGTGTGTGTGTGTGTGTGTGTGTCTGTTTACCAGACGGTCTGTGTGTGTGTGTGTGTTTTACTCACGGCCTGTCTGAGTGTTTGTGTGTGTGAGTTGTGTGTGTGTGTGTGTGTGTGTCTGTTTACCACATCGTCAGTGTGTGTGTGTGTGTCTGTGTGTTTGTTTGTGTGTGTGTGTGTGTTTACCACACGGTCTGTGTATGTGTGTGTGTGTGTGTGTGTGTGTGTGTGTTTTTACCACATGGTAAGTGTGTGTTGGTGTGTGTGTGTGTGTGTGTGTGTTTTTTTACCACATGGAAAGTGTGTGTTTGTGTGTGTGTGTGTGTGTGTGTGTGTGTGTGTGTGTGTTTACCACATGGTAAGTGTGTGTGTGTGTTTGTGTGTTTTTACCACATGGTAAGTGTGTGTTTGTGTGTGCATATGTTTGCACTCCCAGGCGCACTACACAAGCACACATGCAACATCATCTGATTCACTGCCTCTCCTCTCTGTTTGTCTGTCTGCATACAGTATGTGTGTACATCTCTCTGTCTGTCTGTCAGTGTATATACAGTATGTGTGTACATCTCTCTGTTTGTCTGTCTGCATAATGTACATCTCTCTGTCTGTCTATTTGCATATATGTGTGTACATCTCTCTGTCTGTCAGTCTATCTGTCTGTTTTTATTGGGTCTGTCTCTTTATGTCGTGGCAATGATTGAACATCTTTGTTGTTCTGCTTTGATACTTAATTACTTAGACTTACAGTGTTTAGGTCTTGGTCCTTGTGTGAGTGTGTGTGTGTGTGTCAGGTCAGTGTAAGTGTGTGTGAGAGAGAGGTAGAATAGGGGGAAGAGGTAACAATGTGTAGAAAGCCCTACATTTCATTTCTGTTTATGCTACTAGAGAATGTAAGCCTATTTTAAGCAACATGTTCACATACACACACACATTGTTTATTTTACAGGGTCAAGTGCTTTAGGTTACATGGAAACTGTGTGTGTGTGTGTGTGTGTGTGTGTGTGCGCCTGTATTCCTCACTGTGTAATTTCTTTCTGTGTTAAACTGTGAATTCAGCTTTCAGCTTTGAGAGTTCAGCTTTGAATGTGTAACTTGCAGATGATGCAGGCAAGTAAAGCAGTTATGGAAGAATCAGAAGGAGTCCACAGCAAGATCCTCCAGACACACCACAGAGGTAAGAGAGAGAGGGGGAGAGAGAAGTGCAGTACAAACATGCGCAGTATGGAGAGTCTACACACCATGTTTGTAGGGGAAATGGCACTGCATATCACCAGCAGGATTCAATTATTTATTTGCCGACTGGCCGGCCATTATTGTATATGCTTTCAATTTACTGTTTGATACAAATATGTGTACAAAATTGTTCACACCATGGTTCTAACTAAAGATTTAAAAGCAGAGTGAAGTGCTCCAGAATCTTTGGTTCTAACTGTAACTGTGCAATGATGAAAGGTGTGTTCTGTGTAGATGTGGTGTGTGTGTGTGATGTTGATAGGTGTGTTCTGTGTGGATGTGAGTGTGTGATGTTGAAAGGTGTGTTCTGTGTTGATGTGTGTGTGTGATGCGAGTATGTGATGTTGATAGGTGTGTTCTTTGGGTTTGTGTGTATCCTCAGCAATGGAGTTCCATGAGCATCTCCAGACGTTAGCTGGGAAGGAGGGGATTAAAGGCCGGAAGCTCAACAGAGCAGTGGAGAGTTTCTCCTGGAATATCACCATACTGAAGGTAGCTAGACACACACACGCACACACACCCACGCACCCTGGGGTTCAGCTTTTAATGGGCTGCTTTTACTTGTTGTTGGTTTCCTTTTTGCTGATAATAAAAAAGGAGACCTTGAATTTCCCCTGGGGATCAATAAAGTATCTATCTATCTATCTATCTATCTAAAAGAAACTTACAAGTCAAGTCTCTCTCTCTCACACACACATTCTCTCTCTCTCTCTGTGTCTCTCTCACACACACACACACACACACTCTCTCTCTATCACACACACACACACACACACATTCTCACTCTCTCTCTCTCCCAGGGCCAGGCTGACTTGCTGAAGCATGAGAAGGCTGAGGTTCAGGAGCTTCTGAAGCAGCTCAACTGCGCAGCCCAAACTGCTAACCTGAGCCTCAGCCCAAACACAGTCAAAGAAAGAAGAGCAAATCAGGACTCATCTGACGGAGGGTTGGATGTGTGGTAGCCAATCAGAACACAGTATCAGCACTAGAAGCTAGTGCTAGCATTAGCGCAAGCACAGAGTGACCAGATAGTCCATTTTTCAGTATCTTAGACTGAGGCACATCATGCTGAATCACAGAGACTATACCAAATTCTCCTATTATAATATATTATGCATTTTTAAATAAGTCAATGTGTTCTTTGGCAAGTGTAAGGATGTTAATGTCACAAACAGGAAATATGTGTGCACGAAAAACTATGAATGTGGGAGATATGTTTACATAGATGCTCAGTTTTTGCTTTGGTTCTAAGTGCGCGCACACACACACACACACAAAAGAGTATCATATGAGTGAGCCTGATTGACTGGATTTCAGCTTGTATGGGAGAATATATTTTTTATAGTGTATTTTTAAGTTGTAACGTGACTTAGAAACTGATCTGTATAAAATATCCATCTAAACGATTTTTATACCGTTATATTATTACATTCATGAAGATGCAGTATTTGCAGACTGACATGAAAACTGAAAGATTACGACTTTTAAAATGTCTGTTGCCAACCTCGTCTAAGAAATTATGGTTTGTGGCTCCAAGTCCATATTCTGGATCCATTGTCTTGTGTTGTCCGTATGTCGTTTTTTAAAATATCTACCTAATGTAAATAAATGGTTCATTTCTTACATATGTTTGGTGTGTGCTAACTGCAGCAAAGAGGTGGGGAAGGTGAATTTACATGGGCAAAGTGCAACATCTCAAGTCTAAAGCTTGCTTAATAACTATGCAAAATGTATTTGCAAATTCAATACCATGAGAAAGATCCTAAGCACAAACAGTGGTGGGTTAGCTAGAAGCAGTCTCACATCACCTGATGCCGTTAGTTCATGCACGACAACTCTGCTCATGGACTACACTTTGCACAGCATTTACATTAGGGTCTTATATGAAGGAAAAACTATGAGGACAGCTCAGTAGCCTACATGATTCAGCCCCTTTAAGCCCAGTGGGGCTGGAGCCTGATGGGTTCTCCTCCACATACTGTATGACATTTGCTAAGTGAGATTCACACTGAAAATCCCCAAAAAATCTCAAAAGTCACAACTTTTTGTGACTTTTCGTTTGCATGTCTGCTAGTGATGTCCACAACCTGTACAGTGTGTAACACTTTTCTTATGATATCCTACTTACATTGTGATCAACTTTTTCAACAACTCCCCTGGCTTGATTTGATGTGACCGTATCAGTAAAGAGTGCCAAATGGTTTACTAGGCCCAAGTGGGTGGTGGTAGCGTAGTAGTGTCATGGCTAAGGAGCTGTAGCCTGAAAAGGTTGTGGGTTCGATTCCCGGCTTCCACCGTCGTGCCCTTGAGCAAGGCACTCAGGAGAGAATAGCCTTTGTAATATAACTGACATATGTAAGTGGCTTTGGATAAGAGTGTCTGCTAGATGAACAAATGCAAAATGTAAATGCAGTGGTGGCTTAGTAGGAGGGAGAGGAGCTGTGCAGTCACCAGAGGGTCCAACCCAACTCATCCTGACCTTGGCAAAGTGTCCTTAAGCAAAACACCACACCCATCCCAGCCCCTTAGCCACCACACTAGCACCATCCCAAATCTCAACAGGATCTACACACTCAAAGCACCTCCTCACCCCAAGGACAGAGTGCATCCAACACTAGGCACAGATATGAATAATGGGACACATTATGGGATTTTCGTTACATTACTCATTTAACCAACACTTTACCGAAATATGGACTAGGAAGACCAATGCATCTGCAAGCTCATGGTACTGAACAGGTAATGTGATACTACTCTTCACAACGAGCAGACAAGGGAATGAAGAAACACACACACACACACACACACACAGCTGGTCAATCTTTAACATACAGATCCAAGGTGTAGTGATAGGGGTAGAGGTAGGTAAGTGTGTGTGTGTGTGTGTGTGTGTGTATAGCCATCATGACACCAGCTGTAGGTATGAGCCTTTATTGATCTGTATTTGATAAGATTCCAGCACAGGGAAGGGGAGTGTGTGTGTGTGTGGGGGGGGGAGGTTATGTCACTTCCCCAAATTGGCGAAGACATGGTAACCATGGTAACAACAGGAATCGATAGGACAGTAACTCAGGACAAGAAGGTACTGTAAATGACATCTACATAAAATGTAAAAAAGAAGTCATATTATCAACAACAAAAAAAATACAATGAAAAAAAAATGTGCTGAGTTTTTAAATAATTAAATATTTTTTTCTGGATGGTAATCAAAAAGTTAAAATAAAGGGTTTTATTAAAAAAAAAGTAACAATAACAAAACAAAACAAAAAAAAATTATCACAGATCTAAGTATCATCCAGGCACTGAGCCAATCACAATGGGTGGGGTGTGTGTGTGTGTGTGTGTGTGTGTGTGTGTGTGTAGGACAATGTTGAAGGAGACAAGGGGCTGATGGCATATCTATAGTATATACTGAATTAGCATCGGAATGAAGACTCCTTCAACCGACAGATAAACATTTAATTACAGTCGTACAATTATTTATAGCGAGCTAGAGAGAGAGAAAAGGGGAGGGAGGGAGGAGTAGGAGGAGAGAGGAGAGAGGAGAGGATGTTAGACGCGTCTACAGAGCATCTGGAATAAAGCGTACTGCCCATAGACAGAGTGGAGCAGCTTTTTGTTCACTCGCACAGCAGCAGCACCTAGTGGCCAGAGAGGGAAACGCGCTGTTCTGCTCTGCTCCATTCTGAGGACAGGACAGGGGACTGGGCTTATGGTACAGTATATGATACAGACAGGGGCTAAGGGCCGCATCCCAGACAGCAGCCGGCGGTGGCACAGCTCTGAGCCAGATCAGGGCCAGATCTGGCTGCTGCCTGGGCAGGTTCAGAGGTTAGAGGTCGGCAGGGTTGACGATGGTGAAGTCGGAGTCTTTGCTGTTGGTGCTGCCCTCCTCTGGGCTGGACGACCCTGAAGTGGTTAAGGTCAGGGGGTCGTGGAAGGGGGGCTTGACGGGTGTGGGCTGAGCCTCGGCCGGAGGAAGCTCCCCCTCGCCCTCGCGGTCTGCATCACCGTCGCCCTCGCCGTCCTGGGAAACCAGGATGTAGTCGTCCCAGTTACGACTCTCTGGAGCCTGTGGACACAACAGCCACAGAGTGTGTGTGAGAGAGTTTCACATAATTGGGGCCTGCCAATACATGTGGCTATGTGTAAGACCGGGTGTGAGTGTGTGTATGTTGATATGTATAAATGTGTGTATGAAAAAAATGTGTACTTACACATATGAGCACGTATAAGTATATGAAAATATGTGTGTGTGACAGAGATATAGTCAGAGTTTATCTGCCTGTATATATGTGATATTCTGAGTGACTGTTTACGTGAGTGTGTGTGTGTGTGTGTGTAAATGTTACCTACTGTTGGGGTATGATTGAAGGTGTGTGTGTGTGTGTGTGTGTGTGTGTGTTTACGTGAGTGTGTGTGTATGTGTGTGTGTAAATGTTACCTACTGTTGGGGTATGGTTGAAGGTGTGTGTGTGTGTGTGTGTGTGTGTGTGTGTGTGTGTGTGTGTGTGTGTGTGTGTGTGTGTGTGTGTAAATGTTACCTGCTGTTGGGGTATCGTTGGAGGTGTTCCCCTTTCAGCGTTTGTGAGCTGGCGAGTTTCCAGTTCCTGCTCCATTGGCTTCTGCTGAGGTGCGTGAGGGTGTGTGTGAGTGTGTGTGTGTGTGTGTGCGTGGGCACCAGTGGAGCAGTAGTGATCATCTGCAATGGTGATTTCCTCATTCTCCTCTGCCTCCAGCTGACTCTGGTTGAAGCGGAGCGCCCCCTTGAGGATATCCTTTATCTACACACACCACACACACACACACACAACCATACAGATACACACACAACCAGTGGTGGGTAGAGTACTGAAAATCTATACTCAAGTAGATTTACTCAAGTAATCTATACTCAAGTACAATTACTCCCTTCAAAAATTACTTGAGTAGAAGTAAATATTCCAATCTGAGAAATCTACTCAAGTAAAAGTGAGAAAGTACTTTGTTACAAAGTGTCTTTACGCCTGTTTGCTTTTCTCTTCCTCTGTAGGCTAATCATATAGGCAACCATATTTAAACAGCCCAATTCAAATATATTTAAAATACTTTAATATTATTTGACACACTTCTGTAGGCTATCAGAAGTACAATTTTGAAAAAGGAATATGGAAAATTGCCGTTCCTCGAAACTTTTACTCATGACGCGTTACTTGTAACGTGTTACTACCCACCCCTACAGACAACGACACATGCAAACGCACACAGAAAGAGCAACAACATACAGAGAGAGCGTGTGTGTGTGTGTGTGTGTCTGTGTGTGTGTGTCTGTGTGTGTGTGTCTCTGTGTGTCTGTCTGTGTGTGTCTGTCTGTGTGTGTCTGTCTCTGTGTGTCTGTCTCTGTGTGTCTGTCTCTGTGTGTCTGTCTCTGTGTGTCTGTCTCTGTGTGTCTGTCTCTGTGTGTCTGTCTCTGTGTGTCTGTCTCTGTGTGTCTGTCTGTGTGTGTCTGTCTGTGTGTGTCTGTCTGTGTGTGTCTGTCTGTGTGTGTCTGTCTGTGTGTGTCTGTCTGTGTGTGTCTGTCTGTGTGTGTCTGTCTGTGTGATTCTACCTGCTTTAGTCCAGCCAGTGACACCAAAACCTCATCCTCTTTCTGCAGATGCTCCTGCAAAATCACTTCCTGGATTTTGCCTGTCGACAAAAAACATATTCAATATGTCACTGACATTATTATCAGCAAGGTGCATTATGATTGGCTGCTTGTCCAGTGAGGTGCATGATTGGTTAGTGTGCTCACCGATGTGCACATTCATCATCTTGGCACAGTATTTGCTCATGGCCTCCAGGTCATTAATCTGACCCTGCAGTAATGACACCTGGTTCTCCAGCTCCTCCTGTGATGTGCACACACACACACACACACACACACACACACACACACACACACACACACACACACACACACACACACACACACACACACAGAAAGATAAAGATATGTGCACACAGACATGATTCCAATCAATATTGTCAACTGTCTAATGGTAGGCCACCCATCAATGTAATGTACACATGTATGTCTCTATACAATGACAAAGACCAAGATAATATAGAGAGAAACAAAGAGATAGCTAACACACACACACACACACACACACACACACACACACACACACGTGCTTAACTGACCGTATCCCTCTTGCCCACACACAGCTGTGGTTGACTGACCGTATCCCTCTTGCCCATGGTCTTGCTGTGGGATCGCGAGCGGCTGATGTTGAAGAACGAGTCCTTCTTAGTGGCCGAGAGGGGAGGAGACGACGTGCTGGAGTCCCGCCCCCTGGATGCAGGAAGGGGCGGGGACGACATTGCATGATCACGCCCACTAGACAGACTCTCAATACTGGGGGAGGAGCTAACTGTTCTGGAGGAGTAGCCTGATGGAGAGAAAAGGAGGGAGAGATGGAGGGACAGAGAAAGGGAAGTTAGAGAGAGAGGAGAGAGGGAGGATAGAGGGAGGAGAGAGGGAGGATGGAGGGAGGGAGAGGAGTAGAGTTGAGAGGGAAGATGGAGGGAGAGAAGGAGAGGAGAGAAAAGAAAAGAGTCAGAGAGGAAAGATAAAGAGGACAGAATAGAGAGACAGAGACAAAGGAGGAGAGGGGACGGTGACAAAGAGAATGGAGAGAGAGAGAGAAAGAGAGAGAAGATGGAGGGAGAAAAAGAGAGGAGGGGAGAAAGGAGATGAGAGAAGAGAGAGAGGAGAAGAGAGGAAGATGGGGAAAGGGAAGATGGGGAAAGGGAGAGGGTAGAAAAGAGACAGAGCAAAGAGGAGAGAGAGAGAGAGGGAGAGACACAAAGAGTGGCAGAGACAGAAAGTCACAGTAAAGTGAGATGAATGGAAGTAAAGAAGAATGATGCCAAGAGGGAAAAAGGGATAGAGAGGAAAAGAGGGAAAGAGAGGGAGCGATTAAAAGAGAGAGAGTAAAATAGAATGAAAGGGAGGGAGAGACATACCAAGAGGGAGAGAGTAATAGAGGGAGAGAGTGATAGAGAGGGAGTTAGGCTTTTAAATATTAGACATACTGTACATGTGACAAACAGAGCTAGCTATAAAAGAAAACATTCTGAAAGTGATTTTTAACAGTGATTTTCAAAAGTGCTTTTAAAAGAAGAAAGAATTTTCAAAAGTAACATTTTATTTTTAAAGTGATTTGTAGAGGTGATTCTTTAAGGATTAGCGTGTGTCCACTGGGAATGCATGGCAATAGCAGCAGGAGCAGAAGCCTCTGTCCAACACTGACAATGTAACACTGACAGTCTAAACTGACAGTCTACCACTGGCAGTCTACCACTGGCAGTCTAACACTGGCGGAGAGAAGGAGAGAGGAGACAGACAGAGTGAAAATGGAGGGAGAGAAGAGAGAGTGTCTAATACTGACAGTCTAACACTGGCAGTCTAACACTGGCTGATTAACACTGCCAGTCTAACACTATCTGATTAACACTGACTGTCTAACACTGACTGATTAACACGGTCAATGTACCACTAACAGTCTAACACTGGCTGTCTAACACTGGCTGACTAACACTGACAATGCATCACTAATAGTCTAACACTGACAGTCCAACAATGGCAGTCTAACAGTACAGCATAGAAAACACAGGAAGCAGAAGTCCAGGTGGCCATAGAGTGCTGTGTGTGTGTGTGTGTGTGTGTGTGTGTGTGTGTGTGTGTGTGTGTGTGTGATTCTTTCAACCCCACAAGCGTTGCAGACAGCAGCATAGCATGCCTCTTTAAGATGCATCACGTGTGCAAAAAACACCACACACACACACACAAATGCATATCTGTAAATACAACAACATGCACTAACTACTCACACAAAGAAACAGGCAGAAATGTTTGGCGCACACCAGAAACAAACACAGAGGCATAAACACGCATGCGCTGGCACATCAGTGCAAATGCTGATGCGGTTGCCATGACAGCAGTTACCTGGGGTATCAGAAAGAATCTGGGCAGGGAGAGACACCTGAGACCCACTAGAGCCTACATCTGCAGGATGGGAGAGTCAGTACACACACAGTCAGTACACTCTCTCACACACTCACACACAAATGTACGTGTACACAAACACACATACACTCCCAATCACGCACACACATATATTAGTACACATAACACTACTATACCCCTACAATACGTTACCACACACACCCTGATGTTGTATTAGTAGTGATGAAACACTGCATTGCCCACCAGTAGCTAGTGCAATACAGTATACACATGCGTGTATGTGTCTGTGTGTCTGTGTGCATGCATGTGCATGCTCATGAGTGTGTGTGTGTGTGTGTGTGTGTGTGTGCGTGTGTGCATGTGTGTGCGCGTGTGTGCTCGCGTGTGTGTGCTCACCTTTGCTCAGCTGCACAGGCATGCTCTCAGACTTGAGTAGTCGGTGCGACTGCGTCTGTGTGTGCGACACGGCCGAGTGTGAGGGGGTGGGGCCTGCGCTGGCTGGCTCTGCTGACTGGCGGGTGGCTGCTGGGATGGGCGTGGCCGACAGTACCTCACTGTTGATTGGCGAGATGCCGGTGGTAGCTCCGCCTGAAATCGCCGGGGCGATGAGCTTACGGCCAAAACTCAGCAAAGAGCTGGAGACCTTGTTTATGTTGAGGGGGGGCGCTTTAGTACTTGCACTACTGAGGAAGGGAAGGAGGGAGAGAGAGAGAGAGAGAGAGAAAGAGGGAGAGAGAGAGAGGGATAACCACATTGGAAGAAACAGAGAGAGAGCGAGGTAACCACATTAGAAGAGAGGGAGAGAGAGGAAGATATGGAGAAGAGATGGAACGCACACCAAGATGAGGTGCTGGCTACCGGTGTGTATATCTAAAGTAAGAAAAGGAAGGTGCCGCCCACTCTGAGTAAATGAAACAGCGTTTAATAGGCGATAACGTTTCGGCCTACAAGGCCTTCATCAGATCACATGCGATCTGATGAAGGCCTTGTAGGCCGAAACGTTATCGCCTATTAAACGTTGTTTCATTTACTCAGAGTGTGCGGCACCTTGCTAGATGCTTATCATTTAGTCCACACACACACACACACACACACCACACTTTACCGTGTCTTGTTGACCAGGTCCGCACCACGGGTTTTGTAATAATCCAGGTTCTGCTGGAACTGATAGTTTACCGGCCGAGGATTATTCTGCAATCAACCAAAGCAGAGAACCTCTTTAACATGCATCTCTCAAGTGTACATACACACACACCAGTGTTTCCCATACATTGACTTATTTGTGGCGGCCCACCACAATATCAACATTGACCACCACACAATGAATTTCCAGGTTGTACTAAATTGTGCTTAAATCTGGTTAGCATCATAACCACACTGTGCTAATTTGTTAAAAACTGTTGTATTCAAGTTAATTCTGCAAACCAACCACCACAAATGGAATTCAATTCTGTGGGAAACACTGCACACACTTAAAACATTTCACAACATTTTACACTCAGAGTTAAAGTCTATTTCACACCACTGAATAGAAATGTCAGGGAGGACGTGCAGGTCATTTGTCCATCCAGTTAGCAAAATAAGGAACAGTTAATGTTCAAATAACAGTTAGTGTATGCGTCTGCACTGCAAAAAACTGCTTATCTAATAAAATCTAACCAAGATTATTAGTCTAATTTAAGAAAATTTTGACTTATTTTAAGACATCTCATCCTGAAAACAAGCTAATTTTTCTGCCAGTGCGTTAAGCAAATTTGTTCTAAAAACAAGCAAATTTGTCTGCCAGTGCGTTAAGTAAATTTGTCTTGATTAGACTCCTTAAAATAAGTCAAAGTCTTCTTAAATTAAGTCAAAATGATCTTTCGAGAGAGCACTAGGTAAGTCTTTTCATACTAAAAACAATACCAAATAGATCACTTGGTTAGATTTCATTTTTTGCAGTGTGTGTGTTTGTGTGTGTACACACCTTGGGTCTCTAAGGAGCATTACTTTAATCAGTGTTTGTAGCCTTAGGTCTCAGGGGAACTATGCCTTCTACAGAAGGCTGTGTATGTGTGTGTGTGTGTGTTTATAGCATGGTTGATTAGCACTTCCCATGGTAACACCTTGGGTTCTACCATGACTATAAGTCGTTTTGTCCCCTGTGGGGTGTGAGAGAGAGAGAGAGTGTGTGTGTGTGTGCACACCTTTGGGTCTCTAAGGAACAGTGACTTCTGCAGCAGGGAATGGATATCTCCAACTGGGGGGTAGTGCATCAGAAGGCCCAGACACGTCTGGAAGTTACTGGCAATCACTGCAACACACACACACACACACACACACACACACACAAACACACCATGCTTATTATCCGTATTAACACTTATTAAACCTGGTATTAACAAACCTACAGGCACTTACAAAACAAGGCACCCTTTTAAAATACAAAGCATTCTTTTTCTCACAGAAAACGTAGTGTTTACATGCTAAGTGGGTGTGTTCAAATTGGGCAAACATTCCACTGGAACTGGAACACTTTGTTCAGCTCACTTGCAGCTCTGCTGTTTGCAGAGAACTTCCTCCTCAAACTGTTTGCGAGAGTTCGCAAATGTTGGCGGAGAACTTAGAACGCAAATAGAAAACTGTTTGCAAACGTTGGCCTATGTTTGCGAATTTGAACACATTTAAAGGCCTTGCGTCACTTGCACATGGTTGTGTATGATTTGAAGGCAGCGGCAGGTTGTTGTCTTTATCAGAGTGCTCCTGGCGTGCTCATCTAGTACAGCATCAGGCTGGCACTGAGCCTACTGAGAGTTAGTGCGAGGTCCAAAATGATGCGGTCTGTTGAGTGTGTGTGTGTGCGTGAGTGTGTGTGTCTGTTACTAATATGCATCTGTGATGTAGAGCAGCATGGCCACAAACACATAGTTCACCAGGCACTATCTGGTGTGTGTGTGTGTGAGAGTGTGTGTCTGTTACTAATATGCATCTGTGATGTAGAGCAGCATGGCCACAAACACATAGTTCACCAGGCACTATCTGGTGTGTGTGTGAGTGTGTGTGTGTAACATGTGTGCAACATGGTGGCAGGAGCCAACGCTGCAACACAACTCTAAACGCACCCACAGCTGTTGTGGCATAAACGCAGAGAAGTAAAAGTTGCAGTTGTTTGTTTGTGTACTGTCTGATACGTGTGTGTGTGTGTGTGTGTGTGTGTGTGTGTGTCTGTATGTGTGTGTGTGTGTGTGTGTGAATGACTCACATGCATCTCTAATGTACAGCAGCATGGCTACAAACACGTAGTCCACCAGGTCCAGAGTGATGCTGTCTGCAAACAGAGCATCCCACACCACCAACAGATCCTGCAGCGGGAACTCTCTTCCAAACAGCAGACGCACCCAGCGACTACCACACACACACGCGCACACAGACACACACACACACACACGCACACACACACACAATCACATATTTTACACATACACATTGCACATTTATTTTAATTATGTACTCACACACACGCAGTAAACAAATGCACATTACACACACACACACACACACACACACACACACACATACACACACACAAATTACACACAAGTACTGTAAGTACATACATAAAGCTCTACACAGAGTGGATCTGTGGATGAGAAGAACAAATGCAAATATACACCATGATGAAAAAATCATGAACCAACAAACACGTGACACACACACACACACACACACTAAATATGCAAATAGAAACACACACTTCCCCCACCTCATACACTCTGAAGTGGAGTACATCTGAGCCTAGTTAAAGGCGGTTGCACAGAGACGCACATCACCATACCTATGCAAACACACACACACAGACAGACACACACACACACACACACACACACACACACACACACACAGACACACACACAGACACACAGACACACACACACACACACACACTCACATGCCGTAGATCTGCGGTGCAATCTCCAAGCGATTGAGGTGCATGTGTAGCTCGATATCATGCTTCTTTACCAGCTGCTCCTGAATGCGGTTCACTTTGGTAACTACAGCAACCGACGGGCCAGCATCCTGCGGTCGGGCAAAGGGCATGCTGGTCATCATCTCCTCTTTACCCTGAAACACACACACACACAGAAATGATTACATACATACTGACGTAAACTCCAATACCTAATTCCCATTTTAGTGCAACATACCTACCTCTGTGTGTGTGTGTGTGTGTGTGTGTGTGTGTGTGTGTGTGTGTGTGTGTGTGTGTGTGTGTGTGTGTGTAGTCCAGACTCACCTTCCTGACCTCCCGTTCATAGCTGGAGAACCAAGGTTCTGCCGTCTCCATCAGCTGGGAGAACATAGCACTGTGGGGAACACAAACACACACTCATGTGGCATGTGATCAATCATGTGACGTGTGTGTGTGTGTGTGTGTGTGTGTGTGCGTGTGCGTGTGTGTACTTAATACTTACTAGGCATCATGTTCATGGAAAATGGGATTCAACAGTTCCTTCATCTCTTCACTGCAACCACACACACACATATAAAGAAACACACAGACACACAAAACAAGAGGAAATAAACACACCGTTTTAATTTTGAGAATTGGTGACTCTGGTATGTGTGTTGCCATGGTGTGGTAGTGGTGGTGGGAGGGGCTAACCTGGGATTGGCGGTTTCACTGGCGTGCTGGAAGGCCTGGTGATCACAGTGCAGCACAAACACTATGGGAGCCAACAGCTCGTGCATGCCCTACACAGAGAGAAAGATCAGTGTGTGTGTGTGTGTGTGTGTGTGTGTGTGTGTGCCAACAGCTCGTGCATGGCCTACACAGAGAGAAAGATCAGCGTGTGTGTGTGTGTGTGTGTGTGTGTGTGTGTGTGCCAACAGCTTGTGTATGCCCTGCATAGAGAGAAAGGTCAGTAAGCAATGTGTGTATGTGTGTGTGTGTGTGCGCGTGTGTGAGTGAGTGAGCCAACAGCTCGTGTATGCCCTGCATAGAGAAAGGTCAGTAAGCACTGTGTGTTTATGTGTGTGTGTGTGTGTGTGTGTGTGTGTGTGTGAGAAAGTCAGTATGCCCTGCATAGTGGAGAGAAAGGTCAGTAAGCACTGTGTGTGTGTGTGTGTGTGTGAGAGCCAATAGCTTGGGCATGCCCTGGCCCTGCACATAAAGATAAAGATCAGTAAGCAGTGTGTGTGTGTGTGTTTGTGTGTGTGTGTGTGTGTGTGTGTGTGTGTGTGTGTGTGTGTGTGTGTGTGTGTGTGTGTGTGTGTGTGTGTGCACATGTAGCACTAACACCAGCCAGCAGCTCATTAATACCTAAGACCAAAAGCAGCTCACCGAAAGAAAGACACATTGTGTGTGTGTGTCAGAATGTGTGTATGTGTGTATGTGTGTGTGTGTGTGCCTTTGTAAGTGTGTGTGTGTGTGTGTGTGTGCCTTTGTAAGTGTGTGTGTGTGTGTGTGTGTGTGTGTGTGTGTTTGCATCTGTGTGTGTGTGTGTGTGTGTGTGTGTGTGTGTGTGCGTACCTGTTTGTAGAGCAGCTGCTGGTTCTCTCGGGCGTAACAGAAGAGAATGTCAGTGAGTTTTGTCCTCACATCTTCCTCCTGGAAATACCTCATCTCTGGGAACCTGATCACAGACGTGTGTGTGTGTAGTTGTGTAGTGTGTTAGTGTGTGTGTGGCGAGTGAATGAGTGTGTGAGAGAGTGAGAGAATGGGTGTGTGTGTGTGTGTGTGTGTGTGTGTGTGTGTGTGGGGGGGGGGGGTTGGGTTGGTCAAACTCAACCTGAAACAATTTGCTTTGTAGAAGTATTTGACATTGTGTGTGTGTGTGTGTGTGTGTGTGTGTGTGGTCTCACGTTCTCATGACGTCTTGTTTGATCATACTCCGGAGCTCCTTGTCTTGAAAGAACTTATTCCACAAGCTCTGCAGAGACACACATAAATGAACGAACACATACACAAAGACACACACGCACGCACACACACACACACACACACACACACACACACACACACACACACACACACACACACACACACACACACACACACACACTTAAATAACAGCAAAGGAAGTGGCTTTTGATGCACAGAGCAGCCTAAGTATGAAAGGCAGTGGGGTCAGAGTTTATGGGACAAAGTTCAACCAGGGACTGTGCTCTCAAACATTAATGCTGCACGGATCTACCTTACTCTGTCCATCAAATCTCTGGACTACTAGTGTTGAGCCAGACGATACAAGGGTGTGTAGGAATTAGGGTTTTGAAAATTGATGATAGTTCTAAAAATCACTGAGTAATGGTGTTTAATAATTGTGATCTCAATATTGAACAAAATAATCATGATAATGATTTTTGCCATAATCAAGCAACCCTAGTAGTAATCTATGGTCACGGCCACTGAAATCAGAGGTCATAGGTCATAGTTCAAGGTCATGATTGGCACTCACCCCCTCATCCTGGGAAAGAGGGTTGTTCACTACCAGGTCCTGTTGGCCAGCAGCTTTCCGTGGGTTTGTGATGTGCTGGAGGACACACACACAGATATTTATTACAAAACACTCAGACACATACCCACACACATATACCAAACATGTACACACACACACACACACACACGCACGCACGCTGGGCTGCGGTTTTCCTAACACAGAAATCTGCTGTAGTCTGTGAATGTGTGTGTGGCCAAACCCTCTCTGACACTGATCCCTGATGTTGTTCCGCTATTGACCTGGCCTCCGTGGATGGGTACAACACACCAGGGACTATCCAGTTCTCCTCAGGAATCTGACGGCTTGGCATCCTGATTACTGTCTACATGCAGCCTAAGCTGGCTTCCTCTGACACACACACACACACACGCACGCTGTGTAGAAGTCAAAGTTGGTCTCTTCTAACAGACACAGAGTAGACAGTGTGTCTGACATATGTTTTTTTTTGCATTCATCTCTCTCAGTTTGCAGGTCCTAAAATGTCTCAACTCAATAGAAGCAGCAGTGACCTCCAGGCCACAACAGGGCGCAGCTCAGTGTTTGTTCTATGAGAGTGAGCTTCCAAGCAATTACACCTATTCTATTAGGCCACTCACTGGCTTCACACTCAACATACTCTCAAGCACACACACACACACACACACACAGTGTGTGTCCTCCTCACCATCTCTTTGATTTTCTCATACTGGTCTCGGAGCTCCTTGGTCTTGTTGATCCACTGAGTCTTATCTTCTGGAAGCACGTCCAGGTACAGCTGCATGACACACACGCAACACACACACACACACACACACACACACACACACACACACACACACACACACACACACACACACACACACACACACAATATGAACACACAGAAATTGCACACACATTACAAATATACAACACCAGTCAAACACATGGGTCTCTTGTCTGGGTCTATTCTAGACTCGTGTCGTGTCTTGTGTCCGTCCCAAAGGCGATCAATAAGCCTCCTGTCACTCCTTCACAAACCCACTCTTCCCTCCTCACCGCGTCTCTTACCTTCCAGCACACACTCCGGAATCGGCTGCTCCGCAATCGGCCATTTATGCCTGCTTGCCTGATGCGCGGCAGGTAGTTGCTGTTCTGGAACAATTCATCCCACTCTTTCCTGCAGGGCCACAAACCCCCCAACACACAGGAAGAGGAGACAGGCGTATGAGAGGGGATTTAGAATGCTTACGAATGGGAAATGGACTGCATCTGCATTTAGACAACGCTTTCAAAGTGCTTTACAAATGAATGCCCTGCATTCACACACACACACACACACACACACACACACACACACACGGTGAAGGCTACCTTGCAAGGCGCCAACCTGCACGTCAGGAGCGATTTGGGGTTCCCGAGGGACATGAAGGTGAATGAAGTCAAATATAAGCACGCACACACAGACAGACAGACAGACAGACAGATAGACAGACACACACACACACCTGTACGAGAGGAATGTAGATTCTGGTGTTGACCCACTGTCCAGTGATCCTCCTTTTTATAAACAAATGCACAAACAAACAAACAGACCAACACAAACTATTAGAGGCAACAAAATGGAGTAATGGAACTGAGTGAATAGAACTCACATGAGCTGAGTCCTGTGCTAGGTCCCTAAGAGGAACTATTCAGAAACTATTACTAACAATAAGAGAACCATTCAGGAACTATTACTATCAACACAAGCAAATGCCCTCAGGTGACACAATGACACACTATGAAGCTGGTATAGGACCATGATGAATGTTTGGGTCTGTCAGGCCTCAGAACCCAAGGAGGACCAGCACATGCGCAGCTGCAGTTAGCACTAATCACCACTAGGTGAATATAGGAGCACTGAAAATATATCAACACATTTACCATGATCTCTTTTGCATTTATTGAGTATATAATATAATATAATATTGCAGAGGACATACATTTGTGACACCGTCACATTAATTTAAGTGTTCCTTAACATTTATTATTGCACAGAACATTACCTTGATTTCATATAATGTTTATGTATGAGGAATGATATTCACATGTATACCAGTGTAATATATTTATTGTCCACTGTGGTTTTGGTAAAAATGCGGGGTGTCTCTTTAAGGCTTCGGCCGCCCGTGATTCCTATGACTGCGCACCCAAGCTTACTTAGGTGGGTGCGTCGGGTGTGTGGGGGGGCCGTGGAGAGATTCAGCAAGTGCGGATGTGTTTGAATGCGTGGCTCCAGTATTATTTGCTGCAGCTACAGAGAGTTAAAGCTAGTTCAGTTTGGTTTGAAAACTCTTCAAACGCTACTTTAAGAGACGGCTTTAATGGGGAGAGAACAGAACATTACACCGCATAGACTGTTGTCTCGTACGCGCGTCTCCAGCAAGAGGACGTGCCCGGACCCAAACTTCAACTTCGTGCATTAACGTTGCCCGACATTCTACGGATCTGGTGAGATCTATCTCGTTTTTGTATTTTTTGGCGTGGTATACCACCAGATCAGCGCTCGACTTTTTGCCTTTTTGTTGTGGATTACATATTTTTTCCGTTGCGTTCCGACAGTGGATTATACTCGCGGCCTACCTGTTTCCTGGTTGGAATCTAAAGACTGTAGCGCGAACCTGGGAAGGACTTGAAGTTTTCTTTAGTTTGGACTTTTAGTTTAATTTTGTGGACTGAGACAAAGGGGGGGATTCAAGTATTGTGTGGGTGCACGGAATAATTGGTGCAGTGATAATATACCGCGCTACGCGCGTCATTCAATTGAACTGTTTGGTGCGTCTTTTCTTGTTTTCGTGTTCAGCGCCGTCTGATATTTGTTTGTTGCTGTGTGCGTTATTCACGGCCTTACATCTGCTTTCATGTATATATGTTTAGTTAAGAAGGCAAAAAGTATTTGTGACAGTATTGCAGTGTTTTCTTATTATCAATGACTACTTTCATTCCAAAGAACCTCTTGTGCGTTTACGGTAACACAGTTCTTTAAAAATAACGTTAAAGGGCTGATTGTTACACATTTATGGATGAACAGAATGTATTCAGGTAAATTATCTGTGTGTGTGTGTGTGTGTGTGTGTGTGTGTGTGTGTGTGTGTGTGTGTGTGTGTGTGTCCAGAGAGACTGACCGCGGTTCCTGTTGAAGTTCTGCAGCGGGTCATATCCTGTCTCCTGCTCCTCCGCCTGCAGAGGGTGCCTTGTCTCAAAGTTTGGGTGCTGCATGTCCTGCAAACACACACACACACACACACACACACACACACACACACACACACACACACACACACACACACACACACACACACACACACACACACACAGACACACACAGAGACACAGACACAGACACAGACACACACCAGGGTTAGACACAAGAGACAGTTGTCAGGGGTGTGAGCAGCACAGACCCTGGAGGCTGTGTTCTCTATCTGATGAGTGCAGAGAAGACCCAGCACAGTCATGTGAATGCAGATAACTGTGATAAGCGCAGAGCAACACTTCAAGTCATCACGGTCAGAAACCACAGCGTCAGATAAATGCAGTAATGTGTTCTGCCTGACACAGGGAGGTGGTGGGTTTCCTGGAAACACTACTGAATCAGGACTGTTGTTAAGAGGAGGTTAGTTGAGTCATGATGCTATGAGCAGCATACTGGCCATGAATTCATGGCCAAATAAAATAGAACATGTTTAACAGTAAGGACAAAATGAAGATTTGTGTTATTATAGCTATAGTGGTGAGAAAGATTGTGCTGCTATAACAGTTTGAGGAAGATCAAGCTGGTGGGATGAATGTTGGAGCAGGAGATGCTGAAATGAGGCCTACAGTACTTTTATGCGTTTATGGACCCACATCCCCCCCCCCCCCCCCCCCACACACACACACACACACACACACATCTCTGTCCGATGACGAGAGAGGACACACTTCAATACACCTGAAGAACCACTCTCAAATTAGACACAAAACAAACACACACACACATCAATTCTCTTCCTCTTTCCATCTAATTTAAACGTGCTTTTTTTTATTAATCTCTATTCTCAAAACGACCACAGCAACCAGTGTCTGCCCTAGAACTAGCAGAAGCATGAACTAACCAACTGAACATATCTTACACAGGATGTTAAAGTAGCTTGATGGTGGTGACAGCCCTGTTATCACATAGTACCAGTCTCCACACAGCTACGAGAGCCTAGGTCATTCTGACCATCCACAGGCAACCAATCATGTGAGAGGACCTGGACGTGTGTTGTAAGATTGGACCTGTGTGTTGTAAGATTGTTGTTGATCTACACACCACATATATCTCATTCCCACACACAGACAGAGAGAGAGAGAAAGAAAGAGAGGGAGCGAGAGTGAGAGTGAGAACTGAAACCTTGAACAATCTGCTGTGCTGCAGAGCTTAAAGGGAAACATTTATCTACAACTCCCTGAGGACACGCGAGAAATAAAACAAGATATCAATAAAAATAGGCATGATGGCAGGGAGGGAGAGAGGGAAAGAGGGAGAGAGGGGGAGAGAGAGAGAGAGAGAGAGAAAGAGAGAAGAACCCTGAGCTTGCTCAGGAGCTCCTGCTTAAACAAACTCACATGCCTCTACTTCACCCACCAATTACAACCCCGCAAGCTCCCACCACCACATGACTACCAAGAATCTGACCAGCCACCGGGGCTGCCTATGGATCTCTCACAAACACACACACACAGCTTTTAGCTTCACATACTGGGCTAGTTCACATATAACTTTTCAATTGACCTTTCAGAAAATTTGGTAACGTTTCCCAGCAAACCTGACCACACACAGACATGCACGTACACAGAGAGACATGCACGCGCGCGCACACGCACACGCACACACACACACACACACCCCAAAAACATCCACCTACCCCCCAAAAACATCCACCTACCCCCCTGAGACACACACACACACACACACACACACACACACACACACACCAAAAACATCCACCTACCCCCCTGAGACACACACGCACACATAAAAGCCTGCAGTGAAGTGCACAAATCCCTCCACAAAGTGTACATCATATACAACAAACGTCTCCTTCACATCAGCAGCTCTGAGAGCAGAGGGAGCAGGGCAGGGGGAGAAGGGCAGGGGGAGAAGGGCATTAATCGGGGCAGGAGAGCCTGGAGTCAGGGCCTCTGTCGGGGCAATAATACAGCCTCATGACCCACCATGGTGTCTAAGACACACTGGGAGCAGAACAGGGGCAGGAGGGCATTAATCGGGGCAGAACAGCCTGAAGTCAGAGCCTCTGTCCGGGGCAATAACACAGCCTCATGACACAGTGTAAGACACGCTGGGTCCAGACTCGCATGAGTGCTGGGAGAATGAGAGCAAACTCCTCAGCGACAACACACACAGACACCACAGGACAAACACTTGTAAAAACTAGCTTTACAAGGACAATATTGGGATACTAATCCAATCAAGACAATACTCCGAATAAGATACTAGGGTCAGACTCTACTCTTCATCTACAATATGAACAGTATTCCAATATCATAAAACTGTACCATCACCCACCACTGATGTATAATATAATGTGTGAGAACAATACTGAGGAGAAAAAATACTTTTTTTGTCTTAGTATAAGCTTAGTTATATTTCTTTTTAAAACTTATTTTCTTATTTATGTATTAGAGGTCTTTGTCATTCTGTCTTCCAGGGCAAAAACACAGCCTCATCATGACACACCACAGCTGTGTCTAGACACACCGGGCCCCACCACTCTCTCAGCACCAGAGACCAACATGGCTGCTGTGCTGAGACAATGAGCTGCCTGCAAACAGACAGGCACCACAGGAGAAACACTTAGCAATGTAGGCTAACGCTGACGCTAATGTAAATCTGCTCATATCTATGGAGGGCAAATCTGAGATCATTTCATTATTATGGTTTTAGTGTGATATGACTGAGTGAGTCCTGAGTGACTAGTGGTTTTTTGACACATGTTATGATGTGCAGAGTTAAGTATAAATCAGTGGGTTGAATTTCTGCTTCAGTGCAGTGAGAAGCATAGATATAAAAACAGAACATAACATACGTATATCTATGGTGAAAAGTACAATCCTGCACTGGACGTCAAGGCTACCAGCAACGAGGCTAAAACCCTGGAGCTAGATCTAGAACAACAACAAGCTTTTCAGTGACTGGGCTAAACCCCCTGTCTGCTGAAGCTTATATTTAAGCATGCCTAAAGGCTTCTGGAGTCAGACGTTCTCACTTCACAGCTGGTCTGTGCCCGTCACATCATTCATATGCGAAGCCTTACAACAAACTTATCAGTCTTTCCACGTATAACATATGGCTCCTGTATGTTGTAATTTCCTCCTCTTTGCCATAAGACACGACACAGAGAGACTTTCACTGCCTCTTTTTAGAAACAGCAATCAGCACACTCTGTACTAAGGGCATGGCAGTATTAGACTGGTGAAACAAAACTTGCTTGAATACTACCAAACTAGTAGATTGTAAATCCACCATCACCACCAGTGAACACAGATGAGGGAGATAAGACATCTTTTCCCAGGAAATAGCCTAACAGGGAGATATAAGAGGCCCTGTGGCTGTCAGTACTCCTCTGCTTACAGTATGCGCATATTGGACCATCTCCAACAGAGTCCCTTCTGCTGTAACCTTGAAACTAGATTAGAAATATAATAACACGCAATTCACAGACAAAGCCGACAGCAGTCTTTTGGAACAACGTGAATTCACATAGCTGGTCTCTTCTCAAGCTGAACCTCAACCAGAAGCCAGAACCACAGACAAACATGGTCCTGATGAGGCCCTGTTTCTCAGAGTTACCTGGCTTTGGGTCACAAGAACCCAGCAGACCTCTGAGGTGGTTTGTCTGCATAGCAACCCCAGGGAACCAGATGACAACCTTTCAGCAGTACCCCACCCCAATCCTGATCATGTACAAAAGACATACGATAACTCCAGCGTTCCCAACGACAACACAATGCATCCTCTCAGCACTCTAACCTCACAAGAGCCCAACACATCATGTCAGGTATGCATATCCTCGGGGGCTATAGCCTACCTGTTCACTGGACCCAGTGTAGTTGGAACTCTTGTGAATACACCATCTCCTTTCTTTGAATGAGCTCAACTGTAATGTGATGCTGACTAGTTCAGATCAATATCTATCCTAAACAACGCACAAGATAGGCGGCAGCCATGCAATTGTCATGACAAAATGTTTGACTCATATTCTTTTTGAAAAGGACTATTTCAGTGCATAGACAGACCTGACCACTCCTTCAATTATGTCCTCATAATGACTAATAAGGGTATTTCTCTTAATGTCATCGCGCTAATCACTGTTGCACTCTGCTATGGGTTCCCTACCCTATTTGTCACGGTAGTATTGGTGTACTACTTGGAGTGAGCTATGCTATGAGCGTGTCCTGTTTGAGTCGAGTAAGAGGAAATGCCAGTGCCAGTGTGAACAGTCCGATTCGTCTATGGTTGTGGTCAGTTGGCAGCTAGCCAAGATTAGGAAACCTTATGGCGACAGAATGTTGCGAGTCTTATTTCTGTGGCGGTAGCTCAAAATAATCCGTCATATTTTAATTTTTTTTAACAAAATGTTCGTTTCTGTCGTTCAAAATGGGGAACCAGTAGCTCGAGCTCTCCACTGCATCTTATCTGCTCTCTACTTAACATAATTACGCCATTATGTGAATTTAAAACCTGGCAGACTAAGTGACATTAAACAGGGAAAAACACGACCCACAGCTAAATTTACATAGACTTTTCTTATTTGCTAGAGGCATAAAATACCGGAGCCTGATTGAACAGGCCTTGCTAGGCAAAAAAAAAATAACTAGCGTGATCAAAGAAACACAGTCCATTTCGCGTCAACCAGTTGCGCTCGTTGTTTAACATCTCTGCATACTATTGCATTATCATGGGGGTTTAAAAGGTTATTATTTTTACCTGAAAAGTTTTATAAGAGTACCCCCATTCTGCTTCTGCCAGTCTGCATGTAAACACTCGCGCGAGTCAGGCGGATGTGTCGCTGACCAGCTGATCATGCACGTGACGCGCACGTAAAGGACGTCATGATGACAGCCGAGCAATCAAAGCGCAGGGCCCCCTGGTGCCTAAAGTGGGTTGGTGCAGACTGCCACTGCTACAGTCCTGAGATGTGGTGTCACATGATGTTGCTGTACTTGTCTGCATCCAATCCCATAGACATATGTATATTATGTCTATGTCCAATCCTATGTTTAATCATGTGTTTCAAAGTTGCAGTTGTGAGAATAAACAAACAATTGCAATCTCTAAATCATAATTTGTGGAAACAAAACAACAACAGCAAACAACACAAATGATTGATTTCACCAGTTGAAAGTGTGAGTAAACTTTATATGGTATGTCATATTGAACTTTTTTATTAACTTAGATAGGACTGAACAGAATGAAATTCCTTGTCTGGCCGATAAGTATAAGCCTACATTGATATTCTTCCTAGATTAACAGTCATGTTAAAATTACTTTCCGGTTCAAGCTCAAATTCTAGTTTGAATCTAGACAGTCCTAGCGAAATTTGTTTGTATAGCCTAATGGATCCCTGTTTGATGTTTTTCATAGCCTACCTGCAATGACCAGATAGATGTACAGTGTGATGGGCAAGTGGACTACATCTGTGGACTTGTTTATTACTGTAAAAGGCCTATATGCTAAGAGCTTCAGGGCTGTGATAGCTGAGTGGACTTCATCTGTGGAGAGGTTGATTACTGTAAAGGCCTATGGGCTAAATGCTTCCGTGTTCGCAGACAGTGCAGTGGCTCAGTAGATGAAGTACTTATCATGGCAGACACCAAACTGGGGACGGATCCCGGTTCAGTGATACCACAGCAAGGCTATGCAGCCAAACCACTTTCCCCATTCTCCACTGTAAACAACCTTGGCATGGTGTTTATTTTTTATTGTCTTTATTAGAATACAACTAGAAAATACAGGGAACGATTTTCATGAGCAGGGGATGCAGAGGACTTGGGAAATATGACTTTTCCTCTATTCTTTGTGTTTATGTTTGTCTGCACACCTTTTTGCTTGTATTGTGTTGAGGAGGGAGGGAAACTAGGCAGGAGGGGGGGGTGTATGGTGTGTGTTATGGTGTGTGTTATGTTATATGTTATAGATAGATAGATAGATAGATAGATAGATAGATAGATTACTTTATTCATCCCCAGAGGGAAATTATGGTGTTACAGCAACAATTAATAATATAAACATATATCACACATAAACATACATACAAGTTAAAAAATAAATACAATTGGATATAGTCTCTGTTAAAGAGGTTGTAAACAGCATTGTTTCTCAGCATAAGATTTTATCTCACGGCACAAAGGGGAGTTGTTGTAAATAGTTATGGCAGTGGGCAGGAATGATTTTCTATAACGGTCCTTGTTACAGCGAAGTTGGAGCAACCTCCAGCTTTATATGTTATATGTGATATGTGTGAGGCTGTGTATGTCCTGCATGGAATGTAATGATGTGTGTGAAAAAGAATATCCTTATAGGACAATAAAGACTCTATACTATTTGTTCGCTTCACAAGAACTTGCATGAGTATGACAAGGTGACAACTCTTAGATGATGAAATGCGCTATAAGATGATGAGAATGACTCACTCAGTCAGGTTGGTCCTGAGTGTTTAACTCATTTCCCAGTTAATTACAGCAATTAAGATGTTCAGGCCACTGGCTCCTTCACTAAAGTCTTCTGTGTGATTGTTAATTATCCTGCTCTCTCTATGGGCTGCTACCACAGGTGCCTTGTATTCAGTGCTGTTGCTAGCGGAGACATATAGGCACCAGAGCTCAGGCACTGAGCAAAGATTTTAGAATACTCCACCCTAAGATCTTTGCTGTTAAGTCTGAGGGCCCACATTCTAAAGGTCATGGCAAACATTCCAAATTAAATGGAAGCACTAAATGCTATTCTATATGCTATAACGTCAGATCAGCCATGATATTTAACACAGGTTTGTCTTTGTCAGGACCTATGTAGCTTGGCACATGATGATGTTGATGATGATGAGGATGATGGTTTGGATAAAGATGGCAATCATGATGGTCATCAATTTAGTGGTGGACATGCATCAACAAGCATCTTGTTTCTGCTTATTGTTTATTATTTATACTTATTATTTGTTAATTTGTCTGTTTATGTCTTGATGTCTGTATGCAAAGCACTAAGCACTTTGTGCATATGAAAAGCGTTATATAAATAAAATGGACTTGACTTGACTTGACATTTATTGTTACAGCAGAGAATAGCATGCTGTAATTCAGTAAAAACCCTACTGTAAGGTACTCTCCCCTATACATACCCATAAGCACACAATCATCCTCACACACACCCATGCACCTCTTCTCTCTCGCTCTCTCTCACACACACACACAGCCCATGCATGTGCCCTCGGTCACCTGTGATATCATTAATGTGATGTGTCAGCCGGACAAATCATTTATTTGGTTTCTAAATGTGCTCTCCTGTTCACAACGAGCGAAGTGAGTGGGCAATTGTGTGTTTATAGGCCTATGTGTGTTTGTGGCTCACTAGGAGCCCAGGGGATGGTGAGTCAGGTGTATGTGTGTGTGTGTGTGTCAATGGCTGCTCATAACCATTTCATTCAATCAAAATGAACAACTATTATCATAGCAGCAGACCGAGACGATAACCCTGACCGTGAGCGTCCTCTTTTTCACGCAGCCTTCAGTTTATTGATAAACAAAATGGAGAGTGTTCCATTTCATGGCATTATAGTTCATTTATTTTCTCTTATTGTGACATTAACATTGAATATCATTGGGGCATCTTGCAGAACCCATAATGCAAACGTTATGGAGAAACAGTGGCTTGGAAAATCTCCCGTTAAGGGGAAAGGCTTTCATCAGTGCTCTGCACCTGTAGAGGACATATACTACAGCGTCTTTTTGTCATTGCTGTAGGCAAAACACACAATTTCCATTAACCATTTTCCACCGAACATTTCTCTTTATGTCTGTTTCACACACTTTCATCCTCATACTTCTCTCTTTACACTCTCTCTCTCTCTCTCTCTCTCTCACACACACACACACACACACACACACACACAAACACAGACAGACACACAAACACAGACAGACACACAGATGCAGACATGCGCGCGCACACACACACACACACACACACAGACACACACACCTTACTGTAATCACTTTCCTGTCCCTGGTGATGGAAGTCCACTGTCTGCGTATGGTGTGCCTGTCTCCTGTCTCTTCAATGTCAGGAGTGGTAGATGCTGTCCGTCCCATTCACTCTTTGCTTACATCTCTCTCAAACTACCTGCTGTGCTGAGATGATCTCTCTAGGTCCTTGTTACAGTACAGGTAGAGTTTGCAATTCTGGATAAAGATTTTTGATGTGCATAATGAAAGTTTTGCAAGCCTGGAATTATTACGTAATGGCTCAGTTCATACCATTTTGTTAGTTTGGCTTTCACAGAGCCAAGACTGTATGTGAACAACAGAGTTTTTCTGAACGCACACCGAACAGACAGTTGGATCACAGTGAGTAATTCACTGATTTGTGTTTTGGATTAGAATAGCGGACTATCCTTTAAGCATCAAAACAACAACAGGCTAGACTCACCTGTCACTCAACTCTCACATGATTCTCTCCAAACTCACCTGCAGCTCATTAAGAAGGACTAAGTCCAGATCACCTTGTTTGCCGTCATATTTTTTCTAATTTTTATCTTTTTTTCTGTATCTATCTAATTAGTTGTCTATTAGATAGATACAGTAGTTGTCTAATTAGTTGTCTACTAGTAGGTATGTTTCGTCCTGATTTATTTATTCACAGGTGTTTGTTGCTGAGTGATGTTGGTGTACTGGGAAAGTCAAGTCAGGACAAAAATATAGACTTCACATAGTCAGCAGTGCCACTAGGTGGGGACGTCGCCATGCAATACACACTACTAAATCATACTTGGGCGACCTAGGTGAAATCTTGTCGTTGCATCCACTCCTCTTTTGAACAGCAGGGGTCGCCACGTCGCCAAATTTGTCATGCTTCATTCAACAGATGGCAAGGCAAGTGGACCACGCAGACTTTCTTTCTGATCACAACGAGAACGTGGTACATTGTGTGACGCGCCCCAGACAAGTACAAAATACAGCCACAGAAGTTGAGCCCACCAAGCGCCATTATTCTGTGTATATATTTACAGTCATATCTGTAAGATATCATATCGCGTCAGCTACAGCTAATTCTTTTGTCTTTTCTTCCAAACCTCTTTTTGCAAATTGATTGATTAATAGAGCAGCCAGAGACTTCATGGGCAGTGATGGTAATAGCGGGCAAAATATTGTGGAACTTATAAAACTGTGTAGCCTACACTCGTGGGAAACCAAGATTTTCGAGCTGTTTATGTCATAGGCCTACAGCTAATGGCCTCATTACACCAAACAACTTTGACAAGATTTGGGAAAGATTCTTAAAAGATTGGAGTCTTTTGAGTAAAGCTTGAATGGGGGGCATTAGTTAAAAGACTACAATCTTTCAAGAATCTTTCCCAAATCTTGTCAAAGTTATTTGGTGTAAGGTGGCCATAAGCTCATTCGAGATGAACTGCGGCTGATTGTGGCTGACTTCATACATCAACGTGAACTTCAAATAGCCTACTGGCCGGGAGGAGCTATAACAGCAGCTTGTCCCGAACAGCTGAAGTCTAGGCTACATGACGTGACTGGCGGGAGATATCATGAAATTTTATGTGCAATAAATATAGTTTAACTTTCCTTCTTAATCAGGCCTTTAATGACAGCTTCAAGGCATTTCCTGTATGGCAAAACTAATAAGTTAATATTCAGGTGTGATTTTGGCCCATTCTTTTAAACAGATAGTCTTTTAATATTGAAGATTCCAGGGGTCCCTCTTGTGAATCCTGATCTTTAGTTAACTTCCAAAACTGTTCCAAAAAGTCAGGGCCTTGATTTCCTTTCTCTGAAACCAATTGAGAGTTTCCTTTGCTGAATGCTTTGGATCATTGTCCTGCTGGAAGGTCTAGCCATGTCTCATCCTCATCATCCTGGTAGATGGCAAGATTCTACTGGAACAAAATGACTTCATTCATCATTCCTTCAACTGAAGTCTGCCAGTACCATGAGATGAAAAACAGCCCCACACCATGATGCCTTCACCTCCAAACTTCACTGTTGGTAGGGTATTTTTAGGGTGATGCACAGTGCCATTTCTCCTCCAAATAGGGTGTGTAGTATGACATCCAAAAAGTTCAATTTTGCTCTCGCCTGACCAGAATACATTCTCTCAGTATTTCATAGGCTTGTCCAAATGTTGTATAGCAAACTTTCAACAAGCTTCGCCATGTTTTTCTTCAGGAAAAGAGTCGTGCGAGGTGAGTGTGCATAGAGGCAATGGTGCTGGGAATATCAGGGACTGCGATTATGTTGATTTTCTTACTGTGAGTGTTAATGTACTTTGTCGTCGGAATGTTTTGTTTTGTCCGATTTGACAATTATTTTCTTTAAAAATTCGTCCGATTGACAATTATTTTCTTTAAAAAAAAATTGTTAATTTATTCTCATTTTCATAACAATTTGGGTGTTTTATTTAACTTTAGAACACCCATTGTGTTCCCGGTCAAAATTAGAAATGAATGGGTGAGAAAATGGTCAGTGTATAAAATTGAGTCCAGGAACATACCTGTTGATCAGATGGACTGTATCTGTGCTTCTGTAATGAAATTCACACACATTCACACAAACCCCCACTTCACGCTCCCTCTTTGTTCTATGCCAGCCCCCATTGGAATCTTTCCCCAATAGAATCTTCCCCTTTCTGACTTGCATGAGCTCAGGTCAATGAGGCCTGCAGGCCATAAATAGCAAAAGGAAGTTCAAAACTGGTAATATCCAATAGAACATAAGTTGATACAAAGGTCTATCACAACATTAGATGATAATATATGTGTTGTTATGGATTTATAACAAATCATAATGCAGAGGTAATTTTGACCGGGAACACAAAACTAGTGAACATAAAACAAACACAACAGAAGGGTTAAATAAAAAACTGCATTTGCTTATGGACATGGAGTAAGATACTTGTGAAAGAAGGATATGCAGCTTTCAAGTGACAAAAATGGCAAATTCCCAAGTTCACTTTAAAATTGTTGGACAATTGTTGGGGAATTTTTTCCCCCATTTGCATGAACGCATCATCAGATCTTTCAGAGTAATGGTGCATTCATGGCACTTCGGAATGACAAGGACCGCCCCCGTGGCTACTTTGCAAGTGTTCATGTGCTTTGCCATCGGAATGTATGACAAACACGGATGCCACAAAAAAGGTTAAAACATACACTCACTAATCCTGAATAAACAACTGTATTTGCTTAAAATATAGTGTAAGATGCTTGTGAAAGAAAGATATGCAGCTTTCAAGTGACAAAAAGGGCAAATTCCCAAGTTCACTTTAAAACTGTTGGACATGAAAGGCCACATGGATTACAAACGAACTACAATGTGACGACAAAAGTGATGACGAGCCCCTAACTGGGCAACTCTGTTAGCAAAATCTAGCCCCAGTTTCCGACCTCTGACTCACATATTCCGTGACGTGAATGACGCGGAATGATGATGTTTTCACTGGGAAAAAGGTTTTTCCGAAGCCCATGAATGCTAGGAAAGACAAGTCAAACACGTCAAAATGCGTCATACCAGAAGTGAGATTCCGGAACTGATTATTCGGTTGGCACTGTTTATGGAGAATACAGAAACACTATTTTTCTTTTACAGTCCATGGTAAAAATAGTCTCATTAGCTAGCACCTTTTTATTATTATTCGTAATACACATTTATTCATTAAATAAGCGGTTGCGCCTGACTGTCCATATGATCTGCCAGAGTGGGAGGAGCTAGAAAAGAAGACTCCGGACACACCAGCTGGCGTGACTCACAGCGGATATTGCAGATGCTTATTGTAACATCGCTTAGAGCGCCTTTACACATTTAATGTTACACATTAACACTTTTAAGTACGGGCCATCTCTAGGCTTCCTCCCCCGAAATCGCACTGTTCCTACTCTAGAGGCCACTGTTCTCACCCAGTTTGGCCTACTATCAAATACTTGACCTCTTTGGAAAGCTCAGACACAGTAGTTTCAGTAGAGACCATAAGAATAACTGTGATGTGTGATGTACTGACACAGGGCTACAGAGGCTTGGATTGCAAGCATCTCTGAACTGACCACAATTCAGCCTTCTAGGTCACTTGAGTGGACTTAGAAACACAACTGAGCCCTAGCACCAGGTCTTGTGAAGCTTTGTGCAAAAGTAGATCAATATAGAATGAAAAAATGAGTACTTTAGACCATTATTTACCAAGGTATGCTCATGCGTTTGGTAAAATGCCCTATGGAAACTCCCCATAGGACTTTTGGTTACCCAAAATGCATACTGACAATAAAAGCCTTACTGTGTAGCAACCTCTTGGTGTAGAAGTATAATCTTGGTTTCAAATGAAAGGTAACACTCTGAGGTGTCTTGCAGACTATTTGGATTGTATGTCAGCTGTTCTGATATAGAATGACTACACAAAATATGGAATAATTACACAAAAGTCTCTATTTTTGCATTTACTTTGTTGGTTCAATGGTTGTGTATAAGATAGACTATACATCTTCAACTAATATTGGATAAAACAACATGAAGATTCAATTTCTATGGATTCTTGTGAATATTTCAGTACCCAATATGTTGCATCTACTTATTGTGCTGCAGCTACACTGCAGCCAGAGGTCAGGTTAGCACCAAAAGGGGAGGAGGGTATTTTTGATTAAATTTAATTAAGACATAGTATGATTAATCTGACAAAGCACTATACAGATTGTACATAAAAACGTGGATTCCCAAGAGTTCAAGCTTTCAAATGGTGTATATGCTACATAGCAATATGGTGCATACAATTGATTTTGAATGTACACTAACACTGTCGGTACACTGTCCGTAAAGTAAACATGTAAATATTGCATCTGAAAGAGTTTCAGAGGAGCATCATGGCACATCCAGTCCTGTACCACCCATTTCTGCAGAACCACTTGGGTAAAGTCATTTCTCCTCTACGATTCTCAATCAATTATTTATACCACCGAAAAACATGTCACTTGACACAGTTGCGATGTGAGCTAATTTTCAAATCTTAGTGACACATTTGAACTTACCTCCACTACTAGAAGCTTTCCTACTACTGCTATTGCAAAAAACAAATACCAGTATATGCCACAATATAGAGCAAGTCACTGTAAATTATATGAAATCATGAAAATAGCCTACTCAAAGTACAATCAATTTGTACAAATATATGGGTATTTTGTTGTAAGTCACTGTAGAAATTACAGCAGGTAATGACTGCAGGAATAGCAGCCGGTTCAACACACCCGGCCCAGTTCCGACGCAGTTCACTGCGAAGTGAGAAAGTTAAGAGCTGTAGGCAATGACCTGCGCGTCTGTCACAAATCTGTCAGTAGCGCTTGCCTGCGGCTGAATGGCCGGAAAAGGCCTCAAACAAGTCATCATGATGTCCACTGTACAACAATGATTCATGACGCCAACTGTCCTCTGTTGCTGCGGTCTGGCAGTTGTGCGACTATCAGCCTTTTTTCATAAAACACTTTTGTGGCAACGCCACAACACATCTACCCCCCCACCCACCACCACCACTAACCAACTCTCTCTCTCTCTCTCTCTCTCACACACACACACACACATCTCACTGGCTGACTGAATTGGGTTAGGTATTAAGGTGATTAATTACAGCGAAGGCGGCGAATACCCATCGAAAAGTTGTCCAAAAATCTAACACATGTATATTTTCAATACCCATTGTCTTCCGTTTCTTATTGTGTGGGCCTAATCGATGTCTGCATTTTAAGTCAGACGTAGTCTCACGAGCCTTTTCAGTCAGTGTGTGTGTGTGCGCACCTGTGGGTGTGCTCTCCAAGCAGCCCCTATCCTATCTCGTGCACGCGCGTCTCCTCGTCTCTCCGCTGTCCTCGTCTGTTCACTCGGAGATCCCGACTTCTGGAGAGTTTAACCAAAACACCGTGTTGGAGCGAACTCCGACGTCCACTTGCCTATACAGGCAATCTTTAGTTTTGGCGCCTCCACCAGTAAATCGCGACGGACGCATAACTTTGATGGGGACTTTGATCGAAGGGCGGGAAAATGCCTGTTATGAAAGGATTGCTCGCGCCACAAAATACATTTTTGGACACCATAGCGACACGTTTTGACGGGACCCGTAAGTGTTACAGCCTTCATTAAGGTGTACCTTATTTTTCTCGTCTTTATCTTGGTATGAGGGCTACAGCTTTTGATCCTAAATTTATATAATGACACCGTCTGTTCCATTATGATTTCCACCTATACAGAATATGGGCTACATAGTGGACATTTGTGATGAGGAGAGACTTTGTCAAAGTTTAGAAACTGTCTTATGCGTGTAGACATTTAGCGTTATTCAGAAGCAGTCTAATTGGGCTAATTGAGCTGTTGAATAGGCTATAGGCTGTGTGTGTGTGTGTGTGTGTGTGAGAGAGAGAGAGAGAGAGAGAGAACTTGTGTTTTCGTTTGTTTCGCGTCCTTTGAGTAAAGAGATGTAGCCTTGAAGCCCGCGTCCTTGTAGCTACAGTATTTTTGCCAGCATTTAGAACTTCAGCACCATGGACAAGGCTCTACAGAAATCCAGATTCCAGCGGCTGTCTGGTCTATTATGTTGCATAGTCTCTTGATTTTCTAAGTTAAACGAATTTTTGATGTTCTCACACACACACACACACGCACACACACATACACATACACATACACGCGCGCACAATGAGTGCAAGAGATAAACCATATGCATGCCTTACCTAAAATGTCACGCATTTCTTTGAGTGTAGACACGACTGAGTCGCTTGAATTTGACTCAGCCGAAAACAAGAACCAACCACAAACAAACAAAACAAAACTGTGATGAAAAGAAGTTTTTTTCCCCTCTGTCTCAGCGTAAGAGTAGGCTAGGCTGTAGGACTGTCGGCCCGTGGAGGGACCCATTACGATCCCGCTGCAGCTGCCTCGCCTCTCCCGGCTCCGTCAGCGCAGGGACCCATCCATCAAATTTAATTGGTCGGTGGCAACGTAGCGGCAGGTGGGATTTCATCTCGGGGCCCATTTTTTTGCCTCGACAAGCGCGAGGCCGTAAAATGATTTCGCTTTGCTCCTCGTAGCAGCCCATACAGGGCGCTCGAGATCCGTATCCCTCATCAGTAGCAGTACTCTCGAGACTCGGTGCTCGGCTGCCACTGGATGGTGACAAGGTCACGCCAGCGTCGTGAGGAGAATTAGTGTCGTGTAATTGCATTTTTACCATCTTAACAGCCATTAACAATTTTATTGGGTGATGGCACACTATCTGGGGACAACCTTGAACACACACACACACACACACACACACACTCTCTGTCTCTCTCTCTCTCTCTTTAAGTTTCTGTATCTATAGTGTCCACACTTTCTCTTTTTCTCCCTTCACACACACACATACACACACACAACCCCCTTCCTATCCTCTCCCTCCCAATTCCAGACTTTATTCTCACACACACACACACACAACCCCCTTCCTATCCTCTCCCTCCCAATTCCAGACTTTATTCTCTCACACACACACACACACACACAACCCCCTTCCTATCCTCTCCCTCCCAATTCCAGACTTTATTCTCACACACACACAACCCCCTTCCTATCCTCTCCGTCCCAATTCCAGACTTTATTCACACACACACACACACACACACACACACACACACACACCTATCAACATCATGGATAGTTATGTTTCCCAAATTAGATGCCTTTTTTACAGCGATTACCCTTTAAAGCAAGTCTCCAGGGACGCTGCCGCCATGCTAGGCTTCACTCCATTCCCTCAACGGCACCCCTGTGACTGGCGCTGCCCTTGAGCTAGTCACGCCGAATATAGCCGCCGTTAAAAGGGGAACCACTGCAGGTAAAATGGCCTCTTTTAGCATGCCTCTCCGTCTCGGAGGGGGTGGCGCAGGTGAAATTGTGCCATGTTTTCGTGCTTTGATTGGAACTGGGCTACAGAAACCAGGCAGGCTTCCCGGAGATCGAGCCGGAGAACTGACGTCACCTGTCTGAGCAACACCAGGGAGAGGTGAGGGGTTATCTGGTCAGGGAGGCCTCGAGCATGCTGCTATAATTTCCGGCCACCGCTCACCCAGAGAGAGAGAGAGGAGAGAGAGAGAGAGGAAAAAGAGAGAGAGAGGAAAGAGAGAGAGACACACAGATATGGGGGAAAGAGAGAGAGAGGGAGAGAGAGGGGAGAGAGTAAGAGAGAGACAAAAGAGAGATAGACAGTAAGAGAGAGAGACACACAGAGAGGGGGGAAGGAGAGAGAGAGAGAGAGAGTGGATTCTCCATGAGCGCCACACTCTGGTCTTCAGTCACCTTCACCTCTATTACTCATAACGTCAGCACTCCTCGGGGGAATCCCTGGTGAAGCCGTGAGCCCCTGCATGCAGTATTCACAGCACACGGTGAGCGACATCAATCATAAGATCACCACAGCGATACGGCTCTGGTTGAATGGAAACAAGATCTGCTGCCATTATGGGACCCCCGTGGTACCCTGCAAGCTGGGTCCTTGGTCTCCGGCTAGGCCTCCCCTCTCTCTAAAGAAAAAATAAACCACAAAGTGCTTTGATTTGGGATTTGGGATTTGCATGTGATATGGGATATTCATATCTATTTTATGGCTCCAATATAGCACTTGTCTGTGTGTGTGTGTATGTGTTTGTGTGTGTGTTTGTGTGTGTGTCTGTGTGCAGTGTTGGGAGGGTTACTTTCAAAATGTATTCCGTTACAGAATACAGAATACATGCCCAAAAATGTAATCTGTAACGTATTCCGTTACGTTACTCAATCTGAGTAACGTATTCTGAATACTTAGATTACTTTTGCATTGAATTGTATTTTATAAGTGTAGGAATGCGGCCATCAAATCCTGCTTAGGCCTACTAAACAGGCCTATTCTGGTGTGTTCTTCTGTTCCAAATGGCTGAAGTGTTAGGCCCACATAGAAGAATGTAAAATCAACTAAGCTACCTGATACAACTTTAAAATAGCAAGGTGACCACTAAAACTACAGCAGGCGACTAGGCTAATTAAAACAAACAAAATAAATAGGCTACTTTAAGGGCGTAGCCAGAAATTATAATTAAGGTGTGCCTGTGAGATTTTTCAGTGGCATCAACCCAGTACAAGTGAGGGGCGCATATGACAGGTGGAACGCAAATGACCTGTAAATGTAAACACTATGGGCTACTGTATATCAGTGCTCTCAAAATGAACGTGATCGTGTAATGACAATCAAAAACCGCACGTTAAAATATGCTAGGCATACTAGGCAATAATTCTTCAGAGGCTGCACCATATAATTCATTTTAAAACGTAAATGTAGATCAACTTAGAAAAAATAATAATAATCCATAAAGCTATTTTAAGTTAGAATAAAAAACTTAGAATGCAGTGCCTATTTTAGAGATTGGTTTTATTGTAGGTCTAAATCAACACGTGAACTAGGCTTTGCTTGCTTAGCAAACTGTGTAACCGATTGGCCGAAGTAGCCTGAGCTATTAATACTTGGGAAAATATCCTTTGAACAGACATCAGGAACCACGATCAGTGAGGAACAGGAGTTACCTCCACTTACTTTACTCCTAATTTGCTGTGCAAACAGTCATTTCAGGGTCTCCGATGACGCGTCCATAATGCGCACTGGCTGCATTTAGAGGCTAGTGCAAGACGGCGAGGCTTGGATTTAAACATGTAAACAATTTCATCATAGATTGCTTTCAGGAGCTTCTGGGAAATGGAGTTGCCTTAATTTATTGAGAGAGTGAACAAACTTATGAAACAGAGAAGTATCGTCATGTAATCCATTGATTTCAACAATGTAACTGTATTCTAAATACCAACTATTTAACTTGTAACTGTATCGGAATACAGTTACTCATAATTTGTATTCTGAATACGTAACGCCGGTACATGTATTCCGTTACTCCCCAACACTGTCTGTGTGTGTGTGTGTATGTGTGTGTGCGTGCATGCGTGTGTGCGTGCGTGTGTGCGTTTCTTCAAACCGGTATACCGGAAATGAAAATTTTTGGATGATCTTAACCGAAAATGTGAACAAAACCAATTTCACTTGTTCCGAAGTGAAAACACTATTTAAAATGTTAGATAACCAGTTAATAACCGGTTAATATCGTTCCAGTTAACTTTCTTTGAAAATTATTCAAAAGTACATAGGGTTGGAAAGTCACCTGCCCACACAGTGTTCCCCAGAACCCTTATAGGATGAATTTAGTCAGATTTTCATATCCAACACTATCTCACTGCCTTTTCCAAGTGTTTAGCCTAAATTACTGAAACATTGTGTGAAGTAACATAGGCTGCCAGAGACACTAGAAAAATATCTAGGCCTAGTGGCATGCAGCACACACAGGTTAGGCTATAACAGGGCTTAAAGCAAAGTAAAGGCAATATAATTTTTAAAGGAATGTTATTAGCCGTTCTTCTATAACTTTCTAACTGGTTACAATTTAGAGGAGTGGCCTTGGAACATTGGGACATCATTCTGTTTTCAGTCCCTGCTTTGGCAACACTGTACCTACACTACAGCCATGCCAATAAGGCTATTGAATTGAATTGAACTGAATTGAATCCCTATCATCCATTCTTACTGTAGGACAAGTAGGTGTGGATGAGGGAGATCAAGGCCAAGGATAGAGTGCTGAGAGTGCTGGAACCAAGGAAGCAAATGAATAGAGATTCAAGGGTAGAGAGAGAGAGAGAGAGAGAGCACCCTTCCGTTTTGTTATTTCTCCCGGAAAACTCCGGTAATTTGCATGGCCATCAAACTTCATTTTAAAATCATTGATCCATTCAGGTTGCCAGATTGTGTATGAAATACACCCTACACATACACGATCACTTAGTTTCAATTTCAACCGTTTTGTCATAGGCTAAAACCTGGCAACCCAAAACCCAAATAAGGAAGCGGGTGCCGACTGCACAGCCTGAGTCTCGTCGTAAGCAAGCGGGCTGGTTGAATGGCCTACTCCAGAACTAGCTGTTGTGAAATTGTTGGGAATTTAATTGATTAACACATCACATAAACTGTTATTGAGTGTTGTTGATACACTGAACTTGTGCCCTCGGAACCAAATCTGACAGCAAGCAGCTTTGGAGTTTTGGAAGTAGGCTGCAGGCAGGCAGCTGGTGGAAACATAACTGGCATGCGTAAGGTAATGGTAAGGTAAAAGCAACGACCGAAATGCAGTGTTGAAACACGTGTATGAAATGTATTAAATATGCAAACACAGATCCGGTATAAACACTGACCCGCCCCTCCCCCCTCCCCCACCCCTCCCCGAAAATAAAATCTCCCGTTTTTGGAAAACTAAATGTTGACAGGTATGGAGTAGGGGAGAAAGGAAGAATCTGTTGAACAATGGCTTTTGCTTGTGTATATGTGTATGTGTTTGTGTGTATTTGTTTCTTTGTGTGTGTGTATTTGTGTGTGTGTGTGTGTGTGTTTGTGTGTGTATGTGAAAGAGAGAGAGAGAGAGGGTGAGAGAAAGAGTGTCCTCCTACACTCCTCTCACTCCCTCATCTTTTTAAGTAAACTATATCTACTGTGGTATCACATTTCTGGTGAGAGCTTTATGTAGGTGATGGGTAAGAGCTGTGAGCTGGCATGGGTAGAGCATCATCTATGAAGGAAAAGGAGCATCATCCTCTGTTACCTTCCTCTTGTGAGTCCACCCCTCCCCTCCTCTTGCTCTCTCTGTTTCTCTCGTATGCTGAGGCAAATTTGGAAGGCTTATCCAGACTGCCAATCCACTGAACACACACACACACACACACACACACACCTTTCTGTGTCTGCATATTCTGCAGCTCAGCTGGCCCTGTGTCAGCTTGAAATGAATTTTTGCCTCTAGTTACCTGTGTGTGTGCGTGTGTGTGTCTGTGTGTGTGTGTGTGTGCGTGTGTGTGTCTCTGTGTGTGTGTGTGAGAGAGAGAGAGAAAAAGAAGGAGAGAGAGAAGGAGAGTATGTGTGTGTGTGCAGGTTCTCATTTCTTCTCACTGCACTGTGCCTGGCTCATGCACATCTAATACACACACACACACACACACACACCACCTACACAGTTTAGCTCATGACCAGGACCTGTGCCTCAGGATCTCTCCTATCTTGTGTTCCTCTACTGTGGGTAGAGAGTGAAAGAGAGCAGACATTACAGCATGGCGCCATATTTAAATAACATCCAAGACAGAAAAAAAACACTGACAAAATACAGAATCAGTGACCATAGCCTACACATTGAAACAGGCAGACATAAACAAACATGGGTGCCTAGACATATGAGAAACTGTAGCTTCTGCATAAATGAAGTAGAAAACTAGGAACATTTCCTTCTTAATTGTATTAAATATGCACCTATAAGGGAAACATGTTTTGATAAACAAACTGCACAAGTCTAGCTGCACATTATATTTTGACCTGTCATAAAACAAGAGAAAAGATGTAACATGGATAGATCTATCCTCTCTGTGTACATGTAAATACTTTGTTTGATAATTTAAATT
>NC_055977.1:28783041-28823041 GCF_018492685.1 Alosa sapidissima
TTCTTTATTTTTTATTGATGGATGAGTTGGCTGTGTGTGTGTGTGTATGTGTGTGTGTGTGTGTCTGTGTGTGTGTGTGTGTGTGTCTGTGTACATTTGTGCGTGAATGTGTGTACAGTATGTGTCCATGTGTGTGTTTGTGTGTTTGTGTTTGTGTTTGTTCGTGTGTGTGTGTGTGTGTGTGTGTGTGTGTGTGTGTGTGTGTGTGCCTCTGCTAACACTGTCTCTGTCCCCAGAGCACCACCAGGGGCAGGTGAAGGGCGGGTCCCCCTTCGGTTCGGCACGTCTGCGGAGCAGCACAGTACTGTACCACATCTCTGGCCACCGCTACAAGAGCAAGATCAAGCTCAACAAGGTACTGGAGAGAGGGGGGGCAGGAAGGGATAAAGGATAAAAGAGACAGAAAGTGAGAAGGAGGGAGAGAGAGAGAAAGAGAGAGAGAGGGAGGGAGGGAGGAGGATAGACATACATACATACGTACATACATAAATACATACATACATGCATACATACATACATACGGTACATACAGATAGGCAGACAGACAGATGTCAAGCACTTCAGTACGTGAGTGATAGACAGTTGCAAGCATTTTGTAGATGTCTACATGATATTGCTCTCTGCCTTTCCTATGGCCATTTCCTATAGCTATGGAAAATTCATGCCAGGGAAGATTACTAACCTGGACCAGACAAGAGAATGAGAGAGAATGTTCCAATATGTGTGTGTGTGTGTGTTTGTGTGTATGTGTGTTGTGTTTTGGGGGCGGGGATACAGAATGTAAAACAAAAGTAAAAAAAGGCTCCTCCCCAGTGACCTCAGTGTTGTGTGCTGTGTCCCCGTGGTAACAGAATGTTTTCGGGGACCCCCCTGCCCTTCCGGAGTATAAGGTCGCCGACGCCAAGAAGTCAAAGTTCATCCTGTTACACTTCAGTAGCTTCAAGGCGGGCTGGGATTGGCTCATTCTGTTAGCAACCTTCTACGTGGCCGTCACTGTCCCCTACAATGTGTGTTTCATCGGCGACGATGACCTCACACGCAGCACCACCGTCAGCGATATCGCCGTGGAGATCCTCTTTATCATTGGTGAGGGGGATTGTGGGATATTGATTTCTTTTAGGTTCTCTGATATTTTAAAGCAGCTTTCCATTGGCAAATTATGTATATCAGGCCAAACATAATGAAGTCCTGCTCGGCAGTTTACCGATGACACTCTTGTTTTCAATACAGGGTATTATTGTATAGTTAAAAACATAGCTTCTTGTTGGTTCACCATTAATAAAAAATCAAGCATAAGATGATTATGCGATAATATCTAATTATGATAATATATAATGATCAGATATTCATAGTTCATTTGAGTGGGGCAATGGGACTTGATTACAACATTATTAATCATGTCTATTTGCACCCTTGTTTTCACTAAGTGGTATTATTGATTATGAATTAAAAATATAGCAATGTACAGTATTGATGTTTTATGCTTATATGATACATGGTACTATATAAGTATTACAAAACTTGTGTGTGTGTGTGTGTGTGGGGGGGGGGGGGGGGTGTGTGGGTGTGTGTGTGTGTACTACATCTAGACATTGTGTTTAGCTTCCGCACATCCTATGTGAGTAAGTCTGGCCAGGTGATCTTCAACGCCCGTCAGATCTGCTTCCACTACATGACGACTTGGTTCATCATCGACCTGGTGGCAGCTCTCCCTTTCGACCTCCTGTACGCCTTCAAAGTCAGCGTGGTGGGTACCCTAACCTTAACATTAACACACACACACACACACCCACACCCCCCCCCCCCCCACACACACACACACACACACACACAGGTAACCCTAACCCTCTTCAGGACATCTGAAGATCGGAGTGGGGGAAACATAAAAACATACATTACAGTACGTTTGATGAGATATCTGCACTTTAACAATGTTAACAGACTACCACTGAGCATACAATCCATACTGTAGATTTATATTGTCCTACCAAATTGTAAACAATACTGTTGCTTTTACAGTAATTGCTGGCTATGATATTGTTAGTTGATATTGACTGCACTGCCTATTGGAACTCAACCACATACTGTAGAGAAAGGCGGGGGGGAGGAAAAGAGGAGAGAAATAGAGAGATAAAGAGAGAGAAGGAGTGAAAGAAAGAGAGAGGGACAGAGAGAGTGAAAGAGCGAGAGAGGGAAGGAGGGAGGAAAAAAGGGAGAGCAGTTACACCTTGCGGCTGCATCTGGCCATGCTAAGGCTGATTCTGGTAGATACAGTACTGTCATGGTATAGAGTTGACCACTGGTACTGGTACTGGTGTCTGCTGCTGGTGTACTACATGCTCCTGGTCAGGGCTCCAGTGATTAAAGCAGCACCATGGAGTTCTTTTACCTTAAAATAACAGATTCAGACTCAAATTGATGTCACGCTGACTTAGAATAAGGCAAATGGAGTCTCTGCACGCCCGGAATGGCTGGTACCGCACTATGTAACGCTGTTGTTGCGGGTATAGGGGATTGAACCTTTTTATCCGTTTTGGATGTTATGGGCACCCCCTTAAACGCTAAAAGTTGACAAAAAGTGGAGTTCCTACATAGTGTTACTTTAACAGATGAACATGGTGGTGAAACTCTGCAGGGTAAATGCCTCTACTCAATAAGTGCACAGGTGCAGGCCCCACTGCAGGATGAAATCTAACTAATATGGGACTGATATGGGGTGCTTGAGGGTGATCAAGCATAAGACGCTTGTAGTGACAGGGCCAGGACTGGTGAGGTGCTAAATGGAGTGAGTGTCATGGTGAAGGTGCAAACAGTAGTCCAACCATAGTCCTTAGTTATGTGTGCCTGGCAAGGTGCTCAAGAGAGTGAGTGTCATGGTGAAGGTGCAAAAAGTAGTCCAACATTAGTCCAACAGTGCAACAGTGCAAGAGTAAGGTCTAGAGACCAGCAGGGGTAATGGCTTTCGTCATAGCCGTGTTAGATGGTGTAGACAGTGTTCTTATTATGTTCTTATTATGTTCTGTAATGGCTGTCGTCATAGCCGTGTTAGATGGTGTAGACGGTGTTCTTATTATGTTCTTATTATGTTCTCTAATGGCTGTCGTCATAGCCGTGTTAGATGGTGTAGACGGTGTTCTTATTATGTTCTCTAATGGCTGTCGTCATAGCCGTGTTAGATGGTGTAGACGGTGTTCTTATTATGTTCTTATTATGTTCTCTAATGGCTGTCGTCATAGCCGTGTTAGATGGTGTAGACAGTGTTCTTATTATGTTCTTATTATGTTCTCTAATGGCTGTCGTCATAGCCGTGTTAGATGGTGTAGACAGTGTTCTTATTATGTTCTTATTATGTTCTCTAATGGCTGTCGTCATAGCCGTGTTAGATGGTGTAGACAGTGTTCTTATTATGTTCTTATGTTCTCTAATGGCTGTCATCATAGCCGTGTTACATGGTGTAGACAGTGTTCTTATTATGTTCTTATTATGTTCTCTAATGGCTGTCATCATAGCCGTGTTACATGGTGTAGACAGTGTTCTTATTATGTTCTTCTTATTCTTATTATAAATGATTGAGACTGCTGCTGCTATTGGCTGGGCTGCGGTTATGAATTATTTCAGTGTAAATCGCTATTGATACAGACTGTGCTTTTACTATGATGCATTTCAGCGCCGCTGAGTGTTATTATTATGGGCTGTCGTTCTGGTAAACAGCAGAGAATAGCCACAGATGCTGACAGAGTAGAGACCTATGAGCTCAAGGAGAGGCCAATTTAGCAAACTCATACACACTCATAGAAGCACACACACACACACACACACACACACACACAGAGGCAGTGTGTACTGCTGTTTACCAGAACTGGACTGAGCTTGATGTGTTTTAGTAGCTGTTATTGACTTAGTTAGCTTTAGTACCAGCTGGCTTAGGGGACTCTTTTCAGGTTTCAGCTCCTGGGTTTTTAGTGCCTCAAAATGGAGTTCTTGGGACTGCTGTTCAGGTGCATCCAAAATTTCAAGATTCTTTTCATTATTGGGTGTTTTTGATTGAACTTTTAGTATAGATCCACAGAATTCTGCATGCAGGGCTTTAGTTGGATGCTTGTCCCACTTTGTGTAGTCATGCATACTGAGTGGACCCCAAACCTTACTTCCATACAGCGCAATAGGCTGGATTATGCTGTCAAATATTCTGCACCAGATTGTAATTGGGATGTTTATTTTGTGAAATTTTCTTTTTATGACATAGAATGCCCTGCAGGCTTTTGCTTTTAGTGCAATCACTGTCATTCACTTCTCTTTCACACACACACACACACACACGCACACACACACACAGAGAGAGACACACACACACTCACGCACACACACACAGACACAGACACACGCATACACGGAACAGCCTTTCTTTTCCCTACTGGATAGAGTGGCATTTCCATTAATCATCTACATTGAGAGTCGCCTCTCTTCTCTCCTCTCCTCTATCACGCTCTACTCTCTCTATTCCTGTTCTTTCCCTCCCCCCTTTCCTCACTTCAATTCTTTTCTCCCCTCTGCTTTCTGTGAGTGTGAGGCACATGGCAGAACTGAACCAGTTAAAAGTAACAGTGTGGTTTGGTCTGATTTGGTGTTGTGTTTTAATAATGAATCAGTTAGAGTAAGTGTGTGGTTTGGTGTGGTGTAATAGCAATGAACCAGTGCAGTATACTATTAAACAGTATCTGTGGTTTGGTGTGTGTGTGTGTGTGTGTGTGTGTTTGGAATTGCGTTGTGTTAGAGTAATGACTGTTTCACTGAACAAGTCTGTAGTTTACTAGTTTACATTTTGTATATCTACAGTATATATGAAAGTGTGTGTGTGTGTGTGTGTTAGGAAGAGAGAGTGAGTAAGTGTGCAGCATCTTCCACAGGGAGACTCTCTGTGTGAAATCAATTGACTCAAGCGTTCCACACCTGATCAAACACTTATGACGTTGGTGTGTGTGTGTGTGTGTGTGTGTGGGGGGGGGGGGGGGTGCTTGATGATGATGATGATGATGAGGTTGTCCATTTCAGGTGATGATCATATACAGTTTTAATATCACCATGAAAGTTCTAGCCCAAGGGGAAGAAATACTGACTAGATAAAACACACACACACACACACACACACACACACACACACACTGTTAAACATTTGCATTCAGACATGCAATTAAACCCTCACACATGGATACACACATATGCACACAAACACATACATACCGGTATGCACACTCACACACACACACACAAAAAAGGTGCAAGTGAAATAATTCATACTGTAGTTTCTTCACCTGCAGTGACACATTACTGAGTCAGACCCTAAAGGAACACTTGTAGAGAGCGTGTATGTGTGACACTTGTAGAGAGCATGTATGTGTGTGTATGCGACGTATGACGTGTGACGCGCGCGCGCGTGTGCGTGTGTGTGAATGTGAAAGAGCAGCAATGAAACATTATTTTCCCATGATATTCTTTCCTCGTAGATCTTGAGCACTAATTTCATTGATGGACATGGGGTTAGGAATGAGTAAACTCTGTTGGGCGTGTGTGTGTGTGTGTGTGTGTGTGTGTGTGAACTGAAGCTCTGGTGTGGAGTATGGGAGCCTCGCTCTGAACTGTCCCCGTTTGTGATTAGGATCTAGCTTGTGATATTAAATCAGCAAAATGATTTTGCCAAGTTAATAAAGTAGCTTGAGTTCATATACGGTGGATCATTGCCAGTTGCATGTCAATTAAATTAGGGCCCCTTAAATTAACACCTACAGTATATCCCAATCAATCTATCAATCAATCCATCAATCAATCAATCAATAAGTCAGTCAGCTGAGAGGTGGTGAATGACATCTTGTCTGATTCTCAGGTGTCTGTGGTCCACCTGCTGAAAACGGTCCGCTTGCTACGGATCATTCGACTCCTGCAGAAAATGGTGAGTTGTGTTTGTCTAGTTTCTCCCATCAGCTAGTCTGCCGTCTTTGTTTGATCTGTCTATCAGCCTCATCAGCATCTCTCTCAGGCGCTGTGCTAATGCCAGTGCAACATTTCCTGCTTGGCAGAGATATGCGCTGTCTTTCACCTTCACAGATTAATCTCTGTGCTGACTTGATGCTGTTGTGTGATTGAGCAATAACCGTGCTGATCAGAACTTTTATTTTGTCTGGATTCAGTATGTTATTCATCTATTGTCGATTTGTTATTGCTCTGTACTGTCTCACTGTGTACCGTTGCTGTGTGGTCAATTAGTTCTGTATGCCAACGACAATGTCAGTGCCATCACAATGTCCATGTGCCACTATTTACGAACGAGATCAAAATGCTTTTACTCTGTTTGTTAGTATTTTCCTCAGAGTTTGATGACAATGATTAAAAACCCAATGCTACTCTCTTTTACTGTATGTGTGGCATATATCAATTCCATTTGTACATGGTTCTATATTACTGAATGTGGGAGATTGACCAGGATTCATACTGCAGTTTGTTGCCATTTAGTTTATTGTACTGTCATAGTTTGAAGATCGTGTAGTTTACTGTACTGTCAGAGAAGAAAGGAAGACCAGACAATTTTGCAGTACCGCAATACCGTACAGTAAGGAAAAAATGCACACAATTGGAAAGGGATGGTAAATATTGGAAATACCCCTTTGGCAGAACTATAAATGCAGTACACTTCTATATATTCTTCACTATTGAAGGTTTATAATATGCACCTCTGAGCTTAGAGAATTGGTTGATTGCTAACATTTCCCTTTGTGGAGTCAAGATTAATCTGAGAGCGATTCATCAGCTCAGCATTTACCAAAATATGGAAATGAAAGTGTCATGGAAACGGCACAATCAGACTTGACAGATTATATATGACAACTAGTTCAACACTCGTTTGCATGTAATCACTCAAGCAATGAACTAATGCCTAAATGTATTTATGGGGGTAGAGCTATTCAACAGGGAAATTATGGATTTTGACCAACATAACCAGCAATTGATAATGTAAAAAACAGCAGACATCAACTGGCTCGCTTCACCTTCAGCTTCATTGCAGTCAGTTGCATGGATGTGCAAAAGCATTTGCTGTTTGTTCAAATGAGAAATGGCTTTTATGATGTGTCCAAGTGATTAGTCAATCAATGTAGAGGCTGATCACATAGTTTTGAGAATTTCCATTCAGATCTGAACCAACGTGACTGAGACAAACTGTAAAAACAGAAGCTTTGATACTTTGACCTTGATCTGTTCATGATTATGTTCCTATGTAATCCCATTCCCATTATTATAATGCAATAACACACTCACATATCAAATGGGCAGTTGAGATGACAATGATGGCATTACTTGAATCTATAGTCTTGACTCATAAAACAGAAACAGCCCTTTCGCGCATTTGTAAAGAGATTGTTATTTGTTTTTGGCAGAGGGCACGTCTTTCATGACAGTGCATTTGACCATCTCTTCTCCTGACAGGGAGCTTCCCATGTAGTCTACAGGTGAACCATTTGCCCTTATATGGTCTAATAGTTGCACAAGCTTAGCCAAAGTCCTTATAGGCAAGTCTCCTCACTCAGCGGTCATCTGGTATCACACTCTGGGAAGTTATCGGGCAGCTATTTTCCTACTCAAGTGAATGGGCAGGCATACAGGAAGGGGCAGGATATGTGTAGACAATGCCACATTGGCATTATGAACTAGCCCGTGCATTTCTATGGAGGATTCTTTGAGTGCTGTGTCTCCTCATTAGCTTTGCATTATTCAGAAGCAATAAGAAAACGGTGCATGACGTTGATACTGACCTCAACCTGAAACTGTCCCTCTCTGTCTGTGTCCTGTCTGTCGTCGGTGGTGTTCCGTGACCCCTGCGACCTTGGTGACCCCGGTGATCCTTGACCCCCAGGACCGCTACTCCCAGCACAGCACGGTGGTGCTGACTCTGCTCATGTCCATGTTCGCACTGCTTGCCCACTGGATGGCCTGCATCTGGTACGTCATCGGCAAGAAGGAGATGGAGGCCAACGCACACACGTGGGACATCGGTATGGAGATACACACACACACACACACACGCCCCCCCCCCCCCCCACACACACACACACACACACAGACACATATGCACACACACATACAAACACAAACACAGACACGCACACACACACACAGACACTACGACTACGGAGACTACGGAGTAGTGCGCGCACACACTAGACTAACACAAAACTGTACAGATAGTTTTATACTGTATGTGTTATGAATGCAGAGAAGAGACAATTAGGAAATGGAAGAAATGGAGAGATAGGAATGGAAGAAATGGAGAGATAGGAGAGGAGTGGAAAAGAGGAGAGGAGAAGGAGAAGAAAGAAGAGAGAGGGCAATGGAAAGGAGTGGAATAGAGGAAAGGAAGAGAAGAGAAGAGAAGAAGGGAGAAGAGGAGTAGAAAAGAGGAGAAAGAGAAGAAGGGAGAGGAGGAGTGGAAAGTAGGAGAGGAATTGAGGAGAGGAGAGGAAGAGAAAAGAAGAAGAGGAGTGGAAAGGAGGAGAGAAGAGAAGGAGAAGAAAAGAAGGGAGAGGAGGAGAGAATGAGAGGAGGAAGGGATGTTTTGTGGAGCATTATCAGTGTGACGTGTTTGTTATGAAACAGACCCAGACCAGGTCTCCAGAGGCTGGCCTAGGAAGGGGTTTTACTTCTAATGAGCAGCAGCTACAGGATGTGATGGGATGAGATTTAATTGGACAGAATTGACTGCTCTACTAAGACTCAGTGTGTGTGTGTGTGTGTGTGTGTGTGTGTGTGTGTATGCGTGTGTGTGTGTGTGTGTGTGTGCGTGTGGTCATGAATCAACGTTATTCTCTGCCTTTATGGTAATACTCTCTGGAGCTCCATCATATCACCTGGACATCGCTGTGTTACGCAACAACCTGCGACTGTCCCTATGGGACAAAGGCTACACACACACACACACACACACACACACAGATATACACACACACACACACACACACACACACACACACAGAGAATGAGCAGTGGTTTGATCAGATTTTCACAATCAGTACCACCTCAGAAAACAATTGCCTCAGCATTATGTACCAGCATTATGACCGCCATTCAAATACAGTAACATGGGCCAATTGAACTACATACAGTATTTTACATTGTACTGTACATACAATTTTGTCCTTTATTTTTTCTTCAAGAAAGACAAAAAATAACTTCAGTGATTGTGTGGTTAAGGATTTGTATATATTTTGATATCATTTCATCTTTATGACTCCCAGAGTACCACTAGAGAGTCCACAATTTGAGAACGACTGTGCTAAACTATTTCACTTGTGCTATATATCAACAATGTTTTATGCAGCTACATTTCCTTGACCTAGAGACGTGGTCTGTGTTAGTGGGGTATGTATTACTGTGTGTGAGTATGTGTGTGTGTGTGTGTGTGTGTGTGTGTTTGAGTGTGTGTGTGTGTGTGTGTGTGTGTGTCTGTGTGTGTGTGTGTGTGTGTGTGTGTGTGTGTGTGTGTCTGTGTCTGTGTGTTTGAGTGTGTGTTGTGTGTGTGTGTGTGTGTGTGTTTGAGTGTGTGTGTGTGTGTGTGTGTGTGTGTGTCTGTGTGTGTGTGTGTGTGTGTGTGTCTGTGTGTGTGTGGGGGGGGTGGGGGGTGATGGAAGGAGAGTAATGACACGGGGACAATTAAGGAGGAAAATGATAGAAGGGGAGAAGAAGAATAACTGAGAAGGCAAAGAATGACAGGTGGAGAGAGAGAGAGTGTGTGTGTGTGTGTGTGTGTGTGTGTACAGTATGTGTGAGGGAGAGAATAAAAGTGAACAAAAGTGAAATTGTTTCTATACGTGCATGCATGTGTGCATGTGTGTGTGTGTGTGTGTGTGTGTGTGTGTGAGAGAGAGGGACATACCCAGAGGCAGAGCTCCTGAGTGAGGTATAATTGGGTCTCAGGAGCAGGCCCTGGTGCTGGAAGTGTGTGAGTGTGCGTGTGTGTGTGTGTGTGTGTGTGTGTGTGTGTGTGAGTGAGTGCCCCGGTGTGGTGTGGGCTCCGCTGCTGGGAGGAACTGTCTGCGCTGCCCACTGATCTTAGGTCAGAGCTTCAGATGCCCCCAGGGCAATTCCCATCTGCCCCTCAGCTCAGCCTCGGTCTCACGCAGGAAAATTAACAGCAGGACTGCCCAAACCTGCCTCGCCTCGTCTGGGTCACAATTAGGGATGGACTATAGATACTATAGATACTCTTTAACACACACACACACCGACACCGACACACACGCACACTATAGACACTCTTGAACACCCTCACACACACACACACACACACTATAGGCACTCTTGAACACCCTCACACACACACACTATAGGCACTCTTGAACACCCTCTCTCTATATATATTTTTAAATATATTTGGGCCCACCAGGTATGGGGTTTAAAAACTGTTTCAACTGTCCCGGCTCTGTCCCATACTGTAACAAAAAAAATGTGTGTAGGAGTGTGTGCGTAATAATAGTTGTGTATGTGTGTGTGTGTGTGTGTGTGTGTGTGCATAATGGTGTGTCTACATGTGTGAATAATGGTGTGTCTGTGTGTGATAATAGTTGTGTGTGTGTGTCTGTGTGTGTATAATGTTATGTGTGTGTGTGTGTGTGTTTGCATGTGTGTAATGGTTTGTATGTGTGTGTGTTTCAGGCTGGCTGCATGAGCTGGGCAAGCGTCTGGAGGCTCCGTACGACAGCAGTGTAAACAGCACAGTGGGCGTGTCTGGGGGCGGCTCTAGTGGAGGCCCCTCCCTGCGGAGCGTCTACATCGCCTCGCTCTACTTCACCCTGAGCAGCCTGACCAGTGTGGGCTTCGGCAACGTGTCGGCCAACACCGACGCCGAGAAGATCTTCTCCATCTGCACCATGCTCATCGGAGGTTAGCACACGCTCATACACACACACACACACACACACAGACACACACATCTCAGGCAATACAGACTGCATACCGCAACATACTGCACCATGCTCGTTGGACACACGCTCACTCATAGAACCTCAAAACTCATAGAACCCCCCCCCACACACACACACACTCTCACACACACACACTACACTTCTCGTCTCCAACCACCAACAACAATGCCAAGATGTTCTTTTCTATCTCCATGCTCAACTGGGGTAGAAGAAAGAGGGAGAGAGAGAGAGAGAAAGAAGGGGGGATGGAGGGGGAAAGAGACATAGGCAAAGAGAGAGAGAGAGGGGGGGATAGAGACAGAAAAAGACAGGGAATGAGATAGAGGGTGGATCTCTGAACAAAAAACATACTAAGAGAAATACAGCATGTACAGTAAGACAGTAAGGAAGAGAGAAAGGAAGAATCAGGGAGAATCCATAAGAAGAGGAATAGAAGAGAGAGATAGGGAAAGAAAAAGAGAGAGAGAAAGTAATTGTAGGTCACGCTATAGGGTCTTTATAGTCTGGCTTTAGTCTCTTTGTTTTATTCTCAATCACAGTGTGTCATAGTGGTTAAGATGGAGTATAAATGGAGGGATCCCTAGAGAGAGAGAGATAGAAATAGAGAGAGAGAGAGGAAGGTGAGCCCATGTTTTATTGGGTTCATTTTAGGTCATGGGAGCTGTTTCAATATTCATGAAGTTATTTTGTGCAAATGTCCTTCACTGCTGGAGGCAATGTTACACACACACACACACACACACACACACACACACGCACACACACACACACACACACACACATACTCCCATGAGAAAGTAATTGACAGTCTGCTGCTGTAAGCCAATCCCAGTCACACACATAATCATTCCTTTCCTTCAGTAATCCCCTGTCTTACTCTCAATCTGCCTGTCATAGATGATATGATATACACACACACACTCATACACGAGCTTAATACTATACATTGTGATATACCGGTACATGTGTGCAACATATTTTAAGATAAGGCACTAAATTATGTTGTAAGACTATATGTAGCCTATAGGAATGTGCTGTATGTGTGTATATGTAAGTGCAGTGTTTTTCAACCTTTTTTGAACCACAGGTCATTTTTTACATTAAAAAAATCCCACGACACACCACCAACCAAAAATGTAACAAAATTACTCACTGTAGTAGCCTGGATACCGGCCAAACTTAGCCCCTCCCACAATATTTGAGGTTGGGAAGTTCGGTCTGGACCTGTTCCGTTGTGGAGCAACTATGCCCGAATCAGAGCTGTTCGGACCAATTAAATTTGGCTTTGTTCGATGATGGATAGTGAGCAACAGTGCCTCGTCTATCACGTCATCTGAGCATGCTTAGGTTGATTTTGTTTGCACCAAAAACGCTGTGGCTAGAAGCTAGACAGATGGCTTCTAAGACCCCGTTCACACATGGGAGAAATGCGTATATTTCCATGCGGTTTGGCCTTTCATTTACATGAAAACGATTATTTCTGAAAACTAGATGGATATGTGGAAAAACTCCGGTTTCACTTTCATCAAGGGAAAACAGCGTTTTTTGCATTGTGACATATTCCCTCATTTGCTTGAAATCTCTGATTGGCCGCCTGTTTGCTCAAGGGGTTTGCGACACCCTTCCCCAGCTGTTTTTAGCATCAGTGTGAACGGAATTATTTTTAAAAACAAAGGAGGGGAAATATTCGTTTTTCAGAATAGCCTACCCTGATACGTAGATTCCGCTATCCGGTGTTGTACAACATATTGACAGCGCAATAACGTACGACCGTAAAAAACGACCAGAAAACAAAGTTAAGGGAATTTGTGGAGAAGAAGGATGGTTTGGATGTTCTTCCTACAACTCACAGTAAGCTATTTCGTTGCTCTGATTGGTTAGGTCAATCCAATTCAGATTCAAATTCTGAATAGAACTGAGTATGATGACGTTAGGCTAATGTACATATACAAACTAAAATTTGTGGTGTTTGTTAACATGACGGTGATCGTCCAGAGGATGTGCTCACGCTGGTGTCTGTACCACACACTCACCAAAGACTTGAAAAGTGTAAGAGTATAACTCTGTGTGTGTCTCTCTCTTTGTGTGTGTGTGTGTGTGTGTCTGTGTGTGTGTGTGTATGTGTCTGTGTGTGTGTGTGTGTGCGTCTGTGTGTGTGTTGTCAGCTCTGATGCATGCTCTGGTGTTTGGTAACGTGACGGCGATCATCCAGAGGATGTACTCCCGCTGGTCACTGTATCACACGCGCACCAAAGACCTGAAGGACTTTATCCGTGTGCACCACCTCCCCCAGCAGCTGAAGCAGCGCATGCTTGAGTACTTCCAGACCACCTGGTCAGTCAACAATGGCATCGACTCCAATGAGGTAACACACATGCGCGCACACACACACACAAACACAAGCACATGAACACACACACACAGACACACTGGTCCGTCAACAACATCAACTCCAACAAGGTAACACACATACACACGTCAGCACACACACACACACACACACACACTAACACACACACATGTATGCACTTTCATCATGTATGCACTTCCATCAACAGCAACATCCACTAAAATGAGGTAACACACACACAGGTATGCACACACACACACACACCTTTTCAGAAATGTAATATAATACACTGGAAGCTAATCACAATTAGTTCTGTAGCTAACGTCCATAACTGAAATAAATCACAGTTACAATAACCTTGATGAAAAGATGATCACTCTTCACAACACACCTCTCCCTCATATAACAGAGTCGCTCTGTGCTAACAAGGTCTGCGGTCCTTAATTAAGGAGCCTGTCTAACCAGGCTGGACCACTGTTTCGTAGTGTGACCTACTTCCTACTTCCTACTATCTGCTGCCGAGGGGCCTGGGGCATCTGCAGACATGCCTGTTGATTAATAGTTAGCACTGGCCCTAAAGGACAGGTGGGCTATCCTGCTCCCAGCGTGGGGTGGGGTGGGGGTGGGGGGTGAGTAGACAGGCGTCATTACTCATTTCCCTACTTATACGTCTAACAAGATGACACTGATATGCCGATAGCTGCCGGGGTCTCGCTACCCATCTCATCACATACACACACACACACGCACGCACACACACATTCCTATCCCATACACTCCACTCCTCCACCACACAACAAGCCAACCTCCCCCCCCCAACCCCCCCCCCCCCATCCCACAAACTCCCCCCACTCCCTCCCATCCGGCATTCCTATTCACCCCCCCCCCCCCCCCCACCACCACCACCACCACCACACACACACACACACACACACACACACACACACACTCTCCTCCACCCCGGCACTCCTCTTCCAAATGCAGATTCTTCTCCATTTTTCACCCTGTCACTTGGCAACAGCCTCCTCCTCCTCCTCCTCTCCACCAACTTGAGAGAGTGGGCAGCGTGTCCTTCGGCGAAGCCTCATTCTCTTACCGAAGAAGAGGAAGGAGAGAAGGAGAGAAAGAGAGAAAGAAAGAGAAAAAAAGCTGACAGAGGTGGAAATTTGAATGCAATGCTAAATCATAGGAGGGATGAATTATAGATCAGGGAGCGATTAGAGACAGCTGAGGCAGCGCCGTGATGATATATGCCACTGTTCTACGGCCGTCTAGACGGACGTCTGTCACCATAACAATGCAGCCGCAGCTGTGGCTGGCCCCGGGACTGGCAGAGATCAGGGTTTAGTTACGTGAGCGACTGATCCATGTCGTATGGACCAGGACAAATGTTTGATGATGAATGAGTGAGTTACTGATTAATAGTTACTGATTCATAGATGCAGCTTTATTTGAATGAGTGAGTTACTGATTCTCAAAGGGAGCTGTAGAGGAATGAGTGAATGATTGACTTACAGAAGGAGCTGTAGATGAATGAGTGAATGATTGACTCACAGAAGGAGCTTTAGATAAATGAGTGAGTTAGGGACAGTTCGTTATTTATTTAAGGGGCTACAGGAGGAATTTTGGGAGCGTTATTCAAAAAAGACGTGACCCTCCCTCACCAGCAAGATTTTTTTCTATGACCCTCCAAAGTGATTGAGAAAAAACGCATGACCCTCCCAAACAATGTATTGATGCCTTCTGTACTGGGTCAATTTGGGAGCTTGCATGCTACCACTCCTTCCTTGAAATGCCTTGAAAAGGCTGTCGTTTGCACAAATAATCACCGGGACCGAAACGTAACCTACCTGTCAACCTTTTCCGGGTTTATCACATATTTTAACTTTTTCCCCGCTGTCTTAGGAGCAGCTGCAGGGCCGTCGCAAGGGGGTGCGAGGCCCTGTGCGAACTTGACAGGTGCGAGGCCCTTTTCACTTATGTGCATAACATCATAGCCTATTTACACATAGCCTACTGTCGGTGCATATTAATAGTAGGGTAATAGGCTACACCAGCTTGTCTTTAAGAGGGGAAATTGTATAGCCTATAACATTAGAGTCACATATTTGGCCATAAGCCGTTTATCATAGGGTAGCCTACATCACGAAACCAAATAACAAAGGCGAACACTGTGCTGAACGCTATTTGTCAATGAGCAGAAACTTACACGACATTCAAACTATTGATAAGATGTGCACTATGGTCTGTAGGCTAACATTGGACAAATAAATTACATTGACTTGCCAATCCGACTCAGAAAAAAAAAAATTCTTGCTTACCTTGCCGCAAACTCAGCAATGAAATCATAGGCCAGCTTGCAGGTAGCCTAACATCTTTTTCAATTTATAGAAGGGTGAGCCCACTAGTCTCTCCCCAGGAAAAAATGAACTGTAAAATTTCACAGTAAAACAATGAAATTTACAGTTCAACTTAAATTTGTTATAGTTCTACAATTGCCTTTACAGTTCGACCATGAATATATCATAACTTGACTATGAACTCAAATGGTAGAACTATAACCATTACTATGAACTTCATGGTCACACGTCTGATGCGGACTTTAAAGTTTAGCCTACAGTGAATAAGTAAAGATGATGATTGACTGCAATTTGTTTATAGTCAGACTGAGGTCTTCATAACTATGAGGTTTACTATGAAGTTTACAGTTCAACTAAACATTTTCAACTTCAAAAGCAAATCACATTTCTGGGATAATACCAGACTGTATGAAACATAGACTGTATATATATACAGTCTATGGTATGAAATAAAACATGAATTCCCTCTTTCTATATCCTTCACATTCCTGTGCTACCTCTACTTTTAAGCCTATGTCATGTTTGATGTGGTCATCAAATAGCCTAGGCTATGTTTACTTACTCACATGTTAGGCTACTTGTATCGACTAAAGTTTAACAACATGACAGAAAAACAAACTTTTGATTAAAGAACACAGTGTCATCCATTATCACTTATCATGAACACATTAAAAGCGGTCATGGTAGAACTGTTAATAAATACTTCATGGTTGAACTGTAAAAGATCCATACGTTGACAGTGTTACTATGAACTATCAGTAAATTTTACAGTAAAACCATCAAATTACCATAAATAAATTAATGAGAATACCAGCACTCTTTTTATGGAAGCCTTAGCTATGTAGCTATGACACCATGTGTGCAGGAAGACCATCTTACTCAATTTAGCTCTAATATTCTCAGGGTCCTTGACTCTATAGTATAATAGCACCTGCCAAGGTTAGAAAGACTTCAGTAAACCTAAAACACCATGGAGGAATATCACAACAGTAGCAAATCAGAAAGAGAATGTAGGAAAGCTGAACGTAAATGGAGAAACACTAAGCTTCAGATTAAACTATATGACATCTTCAAAAAGAGACTCTGAGTTATGTATAGGGCCAGGCATTCTTCATTAATTGTAACATTATTAACACATTAATAACTCCAGTGCTCTTTTTGCCATTGTTGATAAGTTAACAAATTACCCAACAGAGCTACCTCAAGATTTCAAGTCAACAAAAATGTTTAATGACTTTGGTTCTTTTTTTCATCACAGAATTGAAAATATTACAGTTCACCACTGACAGGCCTAGACAAAATGTAGCCTCCTTATCTGAATTTACTGCTATGATGGCCAAACCCTTAAAAAACTGTGCTGCAACTTAGTTCATCTACAGTACCTGCTGTCTTGATGCTCTGCCTACAAACGTCTTTAAAAGTGTTTTCAGCTGTTTGGCAATTGAGCTTTTGCAAATTGTGAACCATTCTCAGCTAACGCATTTTCCCAGCAGCACTTAAGACTGCAGTTATAAAACCTCTCCTGTTGTGTTTGCGGTCAACTGTGACCGATTGACAATTATTTTCTCTCAAAAATAGTGTTACCTATCATGAGGCGCCATGACACAGGGCATCTGAACACACAAAATAATTTTTGATAATTTTCATGACAATTTGAGTGTTTTATTTAACACCCATGTGTATTCCCGGTCTCAAATATGACCGGCTATTAGAAATGAATGGGTGAGAAAATGGTCAGTGTATAAACTTGAATCCAGACACATACTTATTGATTAGATAGACTGTATGTGTGCTTCTGTATGTGTGCCTCACTCACTCCTCCTCGTTGCTTCTATGCCAGCCCCCACGGGAACCTTTCCCCAATAGAATCTTCCCCTTTCTGACTTGCATGAGCTCAGGTCAATGAGGCCTACAGGCCATAAATAGCAAATGGAAGTTCAATAGGTTATGTTCTATCACAACATTAGATGATAATATATGTGCTACTGTGGATTTATAACAACTTTGGGTGCTGAGATATCATGCAAAACATGAGTAGCTTGTCTCACCCCCCACAGCACAGACAATCTCTACTCTTTAAAAACAGCCCCTACAAGATTCTTAGTAATTCTGACCTTTTGACCATCGAAACTCTCTCAGCAACAGAGATATGAAACTGCCCAAAACAACCCCTACAAGATTCTTGGCAATTCTGACCTTCTGACCATTGAAACTATCTCAGCAACAGAGACATGAAACTGCCCCAACTGGTCCTTGACAATTCAAGAACTTCAGTGCATTCTCCTCCAAGCACAATTGGGATGCCTGGAGCCATAGTGCTCAATGTCCCCAAATATGTTGCTGGCTGCACTGCATTGTAAGCCATTCTAAGCTGTTACACACCCCAAAGCTGTGTTGTCATTCAAAATAGGGTATTGGTCTTCACAACTGAACGTAAATGCCCCCCCCCCCCCCCCCCCTTTACAATATATGAAAATGTCCAGTCATGTGTTATACCAATATAATAGCTCTAATTAAACAAAATCGGTTAGTGTTCTTTCATCATGGTCATGCGATCGAGGGCAAACTTTTTTACCACTAGATGTACCGCATAGCGGTACAAAATATGACCGCCACTCAGTCCTGTACATCCGTTCCGCGAAAATAAATCACACTTCAATTTGTCTCCATATTTTACTCCATCCCCCACTCTTGAAACTTTTGTGTATGCTTGTTTGGCATGCCTGAGTGTGTGTGTGCGGCTGCACAGAAAGTAGCCTACTGGTGCTGAAAAGGTGAATAGATTGTAGAATAGCCAAAGAAGATGTAGCATTGTTATAAAACCTTTAAAATCTCTAAACAATCACAAGTAGGGCAGTTCATCACAGTTCATCCATTGCAACTGGATTGATGAAAGGTCACTTACACCTGTAGGCTACATTGTATTTGGGAAAAGCAAAAGGTATCAGCATAATGTTATTTATTTATTTATTTTTTATGTATTTATAAACAAAAACATCTCTGTCAGTTCCATGCCGTTTTCAACAGCTATCAAAAACAAAGGTCATTTTTGGATGGATGGATTTTTTGTGAATGTTTCTTCTTCTACATAAGATTTGTGTCATCTTTAGTTCATGTAATACTTTATTGTCAATGCACAAATTAAGTAACAGTAGTCTGAAACGTTATTGTTAATGCACAAATTAAGTAACAGTAGCCTAGTCTGAAACGAAATGCTGTTTTACATCTAACCAGTGGTGCAAATAACTGACATGTCCAAATGGGCCTTGATGAAATGCGTCGCTAGACTGTTCATACACATTTTAACGGGCCAAAGTTGAAGAGCTTTTGTCCGTTATTGTTCGTGCAAATATAGGCTGATTCATGTTCCCTTGCATTGTTTAACTGAGGTCCATGGCTAGTCTGGCTTTCATCAGACCAAGCTCAATCTTTTAAGAAATCAAAAAATAAATAGCGGGCAGATCAGGCTGGGTTCACCCAGCCTAGTCCATAGGCACCCGATATTGTTTAATTTTCCGATTGAGATATACACGCTCTGGCTATTCTAAATGCAAAAATGCATCAGGGAGTTATGACAAAACGGTAACTAACAAACTAGATCCTAATAGAAAGCTGTTAGCTTCCCTAAGCTACAGGTAGGATTATAAGGTAGGCCTATTTAAAACATAAATTGTCAATAGGCTATGCTGGCGACACAAATAAAATCTCCTTTGGAAACCAATGGCTTACGCCTTACAGTATCAAGCGGACTTAAACTGTCATATCGTGGCGAAAAGTTGTAATAACATTCACGCAGCTCCATGAGTCAAGGAAAGCGCGAATGAAGTAGCCACTTCTAAATGGGACCCACTACACAGTAGCTTTAGGTGTTTTGCTAAAGCAGCCATAATGAAATGAAGGTGTCATTGTTTGGATACTTCACACACACGTGCTTTTTAATTTCACAGACTACAACTACCAAGCTGTAATCAAAGCACATCGATTCCCCTCTCACACCCTGCACGCACTTAAAACAAAATAAACAGGCGTCTCAGTCTCACGCATGTATAGACAAAACTGTATCAGACCGGTGTAACGTTGGTAAATCTTCCATTGCACAGAATGATTTTGTAGCACGTGCAATAAATGACAGTCGAAAGATACAAACAGTGCTGCTATACATTTGCTTGGTATAACCGCATTTATAGTTTTCTACAAATGCAATCAATCAAATGCCTCCATCACTCAACCAACGCTAACGGTAACATTACCTAGGTCCTTATTGATATTACAAGATTAACGTACCTGCAGTAAAAACCAAGCATGTCCGATAAACATCCTCAGATTTATTTCGGCTTCAAGAAGAAATGGGAATTACACTTCAGGTGAACATCGTCCTATCCTTATTAGATGTTCGCTGCGGTAAATTACAGTCCTTGTAGGAAGCGTCCATTGTTTTTTCCAACCCACTTTTAACTTCCAACAAAATTACGTCTCACTGCAACGATGCGCCATCTAGTGGACAAACGACTACTTCTCGCCAATACTGAAAATGCAGCCATGATGATGATGATGAATATTTATTTTGGCTTTCTTTTAATCCTACTGAATTTGTAATTATGTATCGGCCGTTCTAATACCGATAGTATGTGGGTGCCTGTGTGTGTGCATGTGTATATGTGTGCACCGCCATTTACAGGCCAATGAGTGTACAGTCACTAAATGTACACATAACCTAATTTTTTTAGACCCCCCCATGGATGAAATTCTACGAAACTTGGCGTACCCCCAGAGAATGCCAGGTCAATCATACACATAAAATTTGGTGCAGTTCTGAACATCTTAACTGAAGATAGGGGCGATTAAAGCAGAATAATATTGCATTTTCATTTCAAATTCTTGAATTGTGTGCATGTGTGCGTGTACAAATTTATGTTTATGTGTGTGGATGTGTGTGTGTGTGTGTGTATGTGCGTGCTTGTGTGTTTGCCTGCGTATGTGTGTTTGTGCATGTGCATGCATGCGTACATATGTCTACTGTGTGAGTATGTGTCATACGTATGATTACTGTAAATGTTACTGTAAACATTGACAAAAATTTGGGCATGCGAAAAAGAAAAAAAAAAAAAAAAATCTGACTAAACCTATATGACCGCCGCTTCGCTGCGCGGCGGTCATAATTATGAGTTCACCATCCGTGTACTTGCAGCGCACTTTGTTGTCATAATTATCAGTGTGAATGCACGCATGTGAATGAATACACAGTGCTAGTGACTAACCAAAGGATTTACATATTATTATTGTGTATGAAAAATATTACATTAAAAAGGAAAAATGGTTGTACTTTTGATTTTTGAATACTTATGTTTAAAAAGCAAGTAGTTCTCTACTTCAACTCAATTAACATTTTGTTTCACCTTCATCTTTCACTTGTATTGGAGTAATATTTGACAAGGTGTATCTGTACTTTCACTTAAGTAAAGGAATTGCGGGCTACTTCGTTCACCTCTGCTATTGGTTTTACAAAAATATACACCTTTTTGACAGTATTTTGACACAAAATACAAAGCCATTTTCTTCAACAAAAATAAAATACAAATGACAAAATACTATTTTGTATTTGAAATAATTATTTTGAATCAGAAATACTGGCTGCAGCAACTCGATTTTGTGACATGGAGGTGCGCAAATAGTTTTTAATAGCCTATTCAACTTCGAAAAGCTTCGTTCACCCGATGCCAGTCACTGATCGCAATTTCAAAGATCGGGAAGGTTTGTTCAATCATTTTAAGTTTTAAATGCAGTAGCCTATCTGTCCCCTTTGGAATTATATCTCAGCCTATTATGAGGTCCAGTGCGTTATGTGCTGGGATTCGGACGTGCCGGGTGGTTATGAGGAGCAATATGAGAGATAAATTTGATGATCATTGTTTTGGGACGTTAAGCTTGGTCAAGCTTTAAGCTACAATAAAGAATAAACGCTTATGTCATCTTTGGCCAGGTGCTAGGGCTATCAGACGCGAGGCCCTGGGCAACGGCCCAAATTTTGCTGTTTTCATAATACAAAAGTTGGGTGACCTCCTCCCTCCTACGCTAAAAAAAAAGTTGGGTGACCCTCCCCTCAACAAAGAATAAAAAGACATGACCCTCCCCTATTTTCCTCCAGTGGTCCATTCCATAAATACCGAACGGTCCCTTACTGAAGGCCAGATGTCAGTAGCTACATTTGCAAACGTAATGTTATCAGCGCCATGGCCAACCCGCAGAAACCACACGCTGTGCATGATTCTTCAGTTTACGTGGTATTTATCAAACCTGCAGTTCATCGGGTAATCAGCGTTTTTCTCCGCCTACACCGCAATTTGCGAACGTTCACAACTGAACGGCATATTTCAATCACAAGCACAGTTGAATGAAGTTAACTAATGACAACATTAAAAGGAATCAAACGTTTAGCGATCATGAAATAATACAATACATGATAAGATGTCAACAAGCAGGGATATAATGAAGAGCAGTAGTTCTACTCAAACTACTTGTGCACGTACACTGTAAACCGCAACAGGTTCAATGAACTCAAAATATTTGATGAAACTGATTACCTCAAAATATTTAGCTATGTTAAAAAATATTTTAAGTAATTTCTACTTAAAATGAGACTTTTTTTTAATGCTCAAAATCTTTAAGGACAAGGATAAAATTAAAAAGAATAATGTGAGAAATAGATGTTTTAAGTTATTGTTACATTAGTCAGACAAGCTTTTAAGACTCCAAAGACTCCATCTTTGAGAAAATGAACAACATTAAAACAAATAATTTCAACAAACAAACATTTTAAGTAATTACTACTCTAAACTAGAAGTTATTCACACTCATTTTTTTAGGAAGTTGATGAACTGAAACATAATAATTTGGCAAACAAACATTTTAAGTAATCACTACTTAAAGTGTTGATAAGTTCAATGAACCTGATCATTTTAAAACCATTGTTAAAATTAACAAAATTTACACTAGAAATGGAGTTGATGTTTTTAAGTTATCACTCCTAATAATATATTCATGTTATCACCATGACTCATTCAGTTTCTCAGACCTAAACATTGTCACTTCAGTCTCTTATATTTTTAAGTTGACTTCACTCTATTGAAACACATTTTTTCACTGTTTAGGTTTACTATATATTGTACCTCAAAATATTCAGAAGCAAAAATATTTTATTTGTATGATTCAAATAAAAAACTACTCAAAAGACAATTTCAATGCAGATTCCATTTATTTAAGAATTCCATTAGAATTCTAACAGAACAACATCCCCAACAATGCGGTTAATACAGAAAATCAAAGAAATAACAACCTTTTACCACTTCAACAAAGGTAATAATACTCAAATAACAAAATAATAGGCCAACATAAATAAAAGCGAAAAGCTCCATTGCTTGCTTGAGTATTAACATGCTGGCAGTACCAACCATGAGATTTGGAAAACAGACTGCTTACTCATCCATCATCAGCAATTTATTTTCAAGGCTAAGCAGCAGTCTAGGAGGTAACCGCTTCAGGTCTTCCAAACCCATTATAATTTTTTGAATGAAATTAAATGTGTAGGACAATTGCTTTGGATAATCGAGATAAAGTGCATAAATTAAGCCAAATAGCTAAATTAATGTCTCTGTCAACTCTGCTATATCACACACAACAATATCTCCCTCAAGAACTATAGAATGGATAGCAGGACCAAACTTCACAAGCAGAGTATCTGCACATTTTTCAAGTGCAAATTTAAATACTCTTTCAAGACATCTAAAGACCTTTTCAAGACATCTAAATGGAAAAAATAAGACTATACCACGCCAAAAAAGATAAACATGACAACACTGTAACTTTAACACCCATCCCATTTTGGATGTCTACAGAAGTTACCAAATATAGATTTTTGGGGAAAGAAAATTAATTGTGTGTGAATCACCTTCACAGCTATAAATGGCCAATTGTAGGGTCTGGACTCGTTGCTTTTGAAGCTGGCTGTACATATCTGGTTGTGCTACTGGCTGAGGCTGACTGTTCCTCACCTGTGTCTGTAGTAGCCTAGGCTACTTGCCAAAGATCTAAACCAACCAAAGCTTGACTGAAACATTGTAAAACCACTGACTTGTTTTAAAAAAATGTATGGGAAGTGTGTAAGTGAAATGTAAAGTGTATGTAAGTGAAATCCCCTATTAATTAAGAGACAGGTCCTTCTCGCATATTACTTTTATTAGAATATTATTTCTGCTGAAAAAACTGCTATGCGGTTTGCAAAGTACTGGGAAAGGCTGACAAGCAAGCCTATTCACTTCCCTGTTGGGTAGGCTAGGCCAGCAACACACGCTGGAGAGATGTAAACAGATGAACTTTACGTGTATTTCCTCCTGATTGCGAAAACTTTCTTTTTCTGTCAGTCTGCGCAGCAGATTATCAGACAAGTGAAAGAAGCACCGGGCATAATTTGACCAGCAGTCTCCACTTCCATGGTTTATGAAACGCTATGCTGCTAAGGGATTGACATCATTTTCATTAAAGCAGTTATTTTAGAGTGCATTATGCCTTTGGTCGGCAAGCTTGGGCTTGAGGATGCTTTGGTGTTGAAGATGCTTTGGTGTTGAAGATGTTGACTGGAAGTTGTTTGTTGGGGAAAAAAACAATTGGCTGATTGGTTGATATGGGTGTGTGTGATTGTGACGATAATAAGCAGAGAATGACATTGACCATTTTCTCTATCTCCTGTTGCTATGTCACTTTTCAAGTCCAGGCCTGTCTAGAGAAATGATATTTCGCCCGCTCAATTAGAGGCACTCAGCGGCAGCTCAACCTAAACAGGGGGTGTAGTGGTAAAATAAGAGGTGGACACTATCAGTTCTGTGATCACGGGACTGCGCCATGCAGGAGTGGGTTTTTAAAAAAGGCATTCAGAACATGTTTGATGAAGGTGGAGGGCAGAGGCACAGTATTGTCCAGGTGCATTGTAGGCTATAAATGCCCTCCGCTGGCTGCAGATAATTGCAGATTAACAATAAACAGTAATGCTAATCTGAGGTACCTGTCTAGTTTTATTCCATAAATATATTGTTTTTATAGACGTTATTGGAATAAGAGCTTCCATGTACGCTTGTGGCTGTTGACATGAACCAAACATGTTCTGAATGCCCTTTTAAAAAACCCACTACCGCAGTCCACCTTACCGTGATCACAGAATTACCACTAGGCCTACACTCTGCTTAGGTTGAGCTGCCGCTGAGTGCCTCACATTGAGTCACATCGGGTGAAATCTGATTTCTGCTGAAAGGCCTGCACTTGAGAAGTGTCATAGCAAAAGGAGATTAAAAGAAATAGTCAATGCCACTCTCTGCTTATTACTATCACAATCACACACCCCCATATCAACCAATAAGCCAATTATTTTCCCCCACTGCAGGGGCAAAAATAATAAACAACTTCCAATCAACATCTTCAACACCAAAGCTTCCTCAAGCCCAATCTCTAAAATAACGGCTTTAATGAAAATGTCAATCCCTTAGGTTTAGGGATTTAGTGGAGGCTAAACGCAAATAAACTCAGTTTGTCCACCTCTGAAATTTGGATAAGAGACAGGCATATTTTTTCTTTTCTTTTCACACCTTTTGTGATACACACGTTAAAAACATCTTCACTTTGCAACCACTACACTTCCTCCAGTAGCCTTCTACTTCTTGATCTACAGAATGCAGATGACACCCGCACAGAACAAATGCTCCCCCCAAAATGTAATTGCGGATAAAAAAAATACACAAAACCGGATGGAGACATTTCACTCGCTCGGCAGTCCCATACGAAAATGTAATACCTCCCTTTTGAAAATTCAAGACATTTCAGACAATTGAAGACTTTTTTAGTTCATAAAAACCGAAAGTTGTATTTAAGACTTTTTAAGGTTCCACGGGGACCCTGACAAGGGAGTCTGTATCACCCAAGACACAGCTGCATCGGAGAAGTCTGGCAGGTCAATTTCTTCTGCCTGAAGAACATGACAGTAATTAGTTAATGAGTAGAGTAGTCAATGAAAAACACTACATGTGTATTTAATATAATATGAAATACCAGTGAATGAAAAGTTCAGGTAAAATTCCCAAATATGACATATTTGGTGAATTACTGTAGTATGATTTAACTGCTATTCTGGTGGCTAGGAAGATGGTTGTGGTTGTTGTCTTTTGGCTGCAAGGTAGTATCAGAGAGGGCTGAATAGAAATACAGATATATAGAGAAGACAAGACAATTCTTGACAAGTTTAAAAGGGCCGAAGGCCCGACACAATTCTTAACAAGTTTAAATGGCCCGAACTAGGGCGCTATTGAGCATCCCTAAGGAGTAGACGTGTCTACAGGAGCTCCTGCAAAATCTTTTTATATTCATATATTGTGAACCTTACTGATAGCCAGACTTTGATATCTTGCGCACTACGTCGTTTATGGTGTTTCTACGATGTCGCATAAGACCCCTAAAGAGCCAAGAGAAGTTAGGTCGACTTCAAGAACCGCTGCCAACACCATGGCTAACTCAGAAGCAGAGGCTAATTCCAAGAGCATGGCGGCGCTAGCAAAAGCAGTTAACGCAATACAAGCTTCAATCGACTCGTTTCGAGAGGAAAACCGGACATCTATAGCCTCTCTGAATACAACGCTCAATGCTTTTGGCCAGAGAATCGCGAGTGTGGAGGATGGACTTAATGATCTTGACAAGACTGAATTGTGTGGAACTGTCACAAGCCTCCCTAGCTAAAGAGAATCGTGAGCTGAGGGACAAGGTAACGTACTTGGAAAATTACACAAGAAGGCAGAACATTCGAATAGTGGGGATACCAGAAAATACAGAGGGAGCCAAGCCAACGGAGTTCATTGCTAAGCTACTTCTGGAATTGATTGGGGAAGACAACTTTCAAACACCACCATCCGTGGATAGAGCTCACAGAAGCTTGGCCCCTAAGCCCGGAGAGGGCAACAGACCAAGACCACTGATCGTAAAGTTACATCACTTCCAGACCAAGGAGCGGATCCTACGCCTGGCGCGCGAGAAAGGTACACTTACCTACAATGGAACAAGAATTCACATCTTCCCCGATTTCAGCCCAGACATTAATAAGCGCCGCGCCGCCTTCTCCGAATCCAAGCAGCTGCTAGCCACACTACAGTTCAGCCATGACAAGAAGCGCATGAAGTTCACTATCGTTAGCTGTGTAACTACATGGCATTTTCGTGGTTCACAATGTTAGACATTCTTGCTAACAGCAGGAAGAATGCAAATGAGAGTTTGCGGAAATTCAAAGTGTTTAAGGGGGGGTTGCCATTTTATGGCACCGGGGTTTTGTTCAGTATATGTTAAATGTGACTGCGTGTGTGATGTGTATGTTTTTTATTTTTTCTGTGCATCCACTATTACATTTTATCATTCAATTAGAATAGATATCGAAATATCTTAAATGAGGAGCATCAATGGCACAACATAATTTCAGTGCAACCCCAGGTAACAGGGATGTGAATATTCTGAGTTGGAATGTGAAGGGTCTTAATCATATTGTTAAAAGAAAAAAGGTTCTCTTACACCTACAACATCTTGGTGTAGGCATTGCCATGTTGCAGGAAACCCACCTTCGTAACAGAGATCATAATAGGATTCATAAGGATTAGGTGGGACAGATGTTTCATTCGAAATTTGATAGTAAAAGTAGAGGTGCAGCCATACTTATTCATAAAAATATTCAATTTCATGCAACTAATACTGTTTCTGATCCAAATGGTAGATATATAATGGTCGTGGGAAAGCTGTTTCAGCTACCAGTCATATTAGTTAACATTTATGCCACCAACTTTGACGATGACTGTTTTTTTAAGAGAATGTTTAGTTATATTCCTAATCTAGACAGTCATCGTCTTATTTTATCTGGTGATTACAATCTGGTAATGGACCCAGTTTGGGATCGTTCATCTCACTCTGTGTCAAGGCCAAATAAGTCAGCACAAGTAGTACAATCTTTCATGGATATGCATAAATTGATAGACCCATGGAGAATTAAAAATCCCACCAAGAGAGAGTATTCTTTTTTTTCTAATGCACACATATCATTTTCAAGAATAGATTTTTTTCTAGTGGATCCTTTTCTGCTGAATGCTATTTCTGAATGTACAGTAAATATAATCCAATTATGATCTCTGATCATGCACCTGTTAGTATGACTATAAACCTCCCATCTCAAAGGCTAAGACGGTCATGGCGGCTTGATCCACTTCTGCTTGCTGACTCTGACTTTGTTTTGTTTGTTGAAGAACAAATAGATATCTACTTAGATACAAATGTTACTGATGACGTCTCAGCTTCAACATTATGGGAAGCACTTAAGGTATATCTTAGAGGGCAGATCATTGCTCATAATGCTTACACAAGGAAAATTCACCAAAATAACTTTGCAGATCTGTCCTCTAGAATTAAGGCTCTGGATAGCCGCATTTCGGCTTCTCCAACTCCAGATCTGGTCAAGGCGAGAATAGGCTTGCAAACTGAAGCTGATCTTTTGTCAACTACTGAGGCAGAAAGGTTAATCTTTAAATCCCGCTCTAGATTCTACGAAGAGGGCGATAAACCTTCCAAATTACTGGCCAGTCAGCTTCGTCAAAAAGCAGCATCTCATGTCATCTCCCAAATTACATTATCTGATGGCTCAGTAACTGAGGATCATCAAGCCATCAATGATTAATTCAGAGAGTTTTACTCCAACTTATACTCCTCAGACCTAGAACCTGATCAGCACCAATTCAACACTTTTTTCTCTAATTTAGATATTCCTACAATTGATTCTGAAACCAAGGTGAACTTAGAACAGCCAATCACACAAGAAGAAATATTAACTGCAATAATGTCTCTACAAAGTGGTAAGGCCCCTGGCCCTGATGGATTCCCCACAGAATTCTACAAAAAATGTAAGCCCCTCTTCTTCTCTCAGTCTATAAGGAAGCACTAAAAAATAAAATTCTCCCGCCCACCCTCCGTCAGGCATCTATCACACTACTGCTGAAAAAAAACAAAGACCCGCTTGACTGTTCATCATACAGACCCATCAGTTTGACAAATTGTGATGGTAAAGTATTCTCAAAAGTTATTGCACTCCGCCTTGAGTCAGCCCTTCCTTATTTAATTTCAGAAGACCAGACTGGATGCATCCAGGACAGGCAGTCCTATTTTAATTTGAGGGGCCTGTTTAACATTATATATACTAAACCTAGTAAATCTCCAGAAGCAGTAATATCACTTGATGCCAAAAAGGCATTCGATAGGGTCGAATGGGACTATCTTTTCCATACATTGTCTAGATTTGGATTTGGCCGTAAGTTCATTAAACTAATTAAGTTGATATACACTGACCCAACTTCATCAGTTTATACCAATTCAGTCTCCTCTGATTACTTTTCTTTACACAGGGGGACCAAACAAGGAGATCCACTAAGTCCACTACTTTTTGTTCTAGCTATAGAGCCACTTTCAATAGCTCTAAGAAGCAATAGTCGCATTCAAGGTATTGTGCGTGGTGGCCTAACACACACAGTCTCACTCTATGCAGACGATTTATTATTATATACCACCAATCCTATCGCGAGCATACCTGAAGCTCCCATTAATAAAACTGCCGAAAAATATCCCAACCTACCATTTAAGCTCTCAGGTGACTCTTTTACATATCTTGGAGTAGAAGTTACCAAGTCCTACCATCATTTATTTAAGAAAAATTTTGCCCCTCTTCTGGAGTAGACCAAAAAAGACATCAAACGCTGGTCCACTTTACCATTATCCCTTATTGGGAGAATAAACTCTGTAAAAATGAACATAGTACCCAAATATCTTTATTTATTTCAAGCTGTACCTATTTTTATACCACTGACATTTTTTAGGGCATTTAATCAAACAATCTCTCCTTTTATTTGGAATAATAAATCAGCACGCATAAGGAAAGAATTTTGGGAGAGACCAAAAACCTGTGGTGGACTTTCCTTACCAAACCTCCGTTAATATTATTGGGCTGCAAATCTGAATGTTATCTCTTTATGGTTGAAAGATTGGAGTGGCACTGCTCCTGCGTGGCTTCAAATCGAACGAGCCACAAGCAGTCCACACTCACTCCCCGCTTTACTCCCCGCATCTCTGCCACCAACGGTTAATAATGTGAGTGGAAATGTAATCGTAACTCAGTCATTACACATTCTGAAACAATTCAAAAAATGCTTGGGTATCCAGAGCATCTCTTCCCACTCTCCTATAGTAAATAACCACCTTTTCCGGCCATCTTTATTAGATAAAGGCTTCCAAACCTGGCATGACAAAGGTATATATAGCATTAGGGATTTATATATTGATAATACTTTTGCGAGTTTTGAACAACTGTCTGCAAAATATGAGCTGACCAATGCCCACTTTTTCCGCTACTTACAAGTCAGGGATTTTGTACGTAAGAAATTTCCCAATTTCCCAAACCCTCCCCCTTTGTCTTGTCTAGACTCTCTGTTAAGGGTGAATTTGTTAAAAAAAGGTAGGGTGTCAATGATTTATTCACAGATAATGGATACACTCAGTTCTATTTGTTCCAGACATGCTTTAATACAATTTAAGGTCCTTCATGGACTGCACTTTTCCAAAGTTAGACTAGCAAAAATATTTCCAACAATAAACCCCATTTGTGACAGGTGCAAACAGGCCCCGGCTAGTAACTACCATATGCTATGGTCTTGTCCTAAACTGGCGCCTTTCTGGGATTCCTTTTTTGACACAATTTCCAAATCATATAATCTTGATATTGAGCCCTCCCCAACAATGGCCATTTTGGGTATTGCATCATCCTCAGATGGGTCCAGTCTCCCAGTACATTCATTTGTCATTGCCTTTCTCTCCTTATTAGCTAGACGTGCCATTCTTTTTAAATGGAAGGATTCAATTCCTCCAACAAGTAGTCAATGGTTTAGAGACGTCATGCTCAATATGAAGCTAGAAAAGATTAGATGTACTCTCAATGGCTCTGTTCACAAATTTTATAAAATGTGGGACCCCTTTATACAATATGTGGATACCTTACCTGGCCTGGAACTGTGAGAATATACCTCATGTGTAGATTGTTGCTCTATCCTACTTACCTGTCCTAATTATACAGTGATGCACCCCTTTTGTTTGTTTTTGTTGGGGTTTTTTTGTTTGTTTGTTTGTTGTTGTTTTTTTTTGGGGGGGGGGTTCCCCCCTTTGTCTTTATTTGTCTAGTAGGTGTGGCGTCAATTGTTGTGGTTGCTGTTTTGACCAAAATATCACATTATAATCTACAAATGTATTATCTGTTTTGTGGAAAAAACACCATAAATAAAGTGTTTAAAAAATATAGAGAAGACAAAGTAAAAAAAAAGAAAGAGTGAAAGAGGACAAACAACTTACATTCCAGGTCTTAAAAAATCCATCTTCCCACAGGAAGATGGGAAGGGCCTGCAGAGTAATTTTCCTTCTGCTGTTGACATTGACATCTTCCTAGAAAGACAGAGGGATTGTGGGGTAATGGGAAGACAAATCAGCAGAATATTAATCCTATGCATATATTAAACAAGACTATAGTACAGGTGACATAAATACAAGATTAACTCCTTCACGCTCCTGATATGCAACCTCCTGCTCTGTCTTTCTATGAAATCATAAGAGATGAATGTTCAGTGCATTAATAGACTGGAATGAGCAAATGCGTGAGTGGTGTATGCATGGTAATGGGCTGACCCTTGAAAACTGACTGTGATTTAACTAATAATGGCAAAGTAACTGAGCCTGTGTCTCGGAAGAGGCGTCACATGACCTGCATAGCCAACACATTTTGAAAATGGCACATAAAATAAGTCTTAAGGGGTCATCCCTTCTTTGATACAAAAACATCACTCAACCCTAGCCTTTGTGTATCCCTGTGGAGAGATGCAAAGAGATAACATTAGGCTAGGCTATTCTCATTGGTAAATAAATGCTTACAAAATATCACTATAACTTATAATAATATAGGCTACACGTTGGCTACATTGTGACACTAGTAAATGGAGGACAAGTAAGTTATCACTTACCATGGTGTGATGGTGGTTCCTTGCACAGAACTGAAAACATGTCACACAGCCATCTGGTCCTGAGGGGAAAAATATTATGAACAGTATTATTTCACTTTTTTGAACAAAAGTCAGTCAGACAGTCTCTTCATCTCTCTGTATAGGCAGGCCAATCAGAGTCAGACGTTGCCATTGATCATGCTTAGGCTATTGTCAGTAAGTTCAGAGCTACAACTTGGCTTCCTATCCGTGTTAACAAAACTGGAATTGACAATAATATAAGACATATATGCTATTGCTGCAGGGTTATTCTTCAACTATGGTACTCTTTGACCTGGTGATGTAGAAAAGTAACATCTTTCAGTAAAAATCTTTTTGCATGTTAATTATCTACTCTTTCTAGAAACTTGCCCTAATACACACTCAGTACACAGTGAAGTGAAGCACACACTAATCCCGATGCAGTGAGCTGCCTGCTACAGCCACGCTCGGGGAGCAGTGAGGGCTTAGGTGCCCTGCTCGGTTGGGGTTCGAACCAGCAACCCTCCGGTTACAAGTCCGAAGCCCTAACCAGTAGGCCACGACTGCCCAATCACACGTTTCCAAACAACAAAACGTGTGTTTTCAAGCAAAAATAACATCTACTGTTCCAAATGTATTTTATTAAATATTACACATATCAGCCAAAATATTAAATTTATTAATTTTCCAGAAATGTTGTATGTTGTATTATTTTTACACATTTAACTTAAAATATGTGTTGTGATGGAAATGACAAAGTGTGGTGGAGATGACAATGACATACATAGACAAATTTAAAAGCATTACTGTAAGATTTAAAACAAAAAAATGCGTCCCTGCCATATGTTATGTAATTATGATGTTTTTGTTTCTACTAGATTCTTTAGTAGGCCTACTATGAAGCAAATAAACTGTGTTTTTAGGGCAATGTCATTTCCACCACGTCACCATGTCATTTCCACCACCAAAAACAAAAAAGTAGTAAATATTTTTTAGTTTTTCTTATTTCTTCCAAGGACAAGAAAAGTATCATAGTTGAAGAATTACCCTGCAGTGTTACTTTGCAAAAAATACGTCGACACAAAATATGAGCGTCGATTCGTCAAGCATAACGTGTGCTGCTAAATATTTTTAATCGGACACCTTCAGCAAAGATGGTTGATTACGAAGATACTTCATGAGAGGCCATTTCCTGTCCCTGGAAATTTATGCAAATAGGGTAGCAGTACACGCCCCGCACATTTATGCAGTGATCGGCTCTTTTTTTAACATTGAGGTCTATGGCAGAATCCAAGAATTTCCCAGAATTTGTCAAAGCCTTATTTTTCTGAGCAATGGATGCACATTTCGGACACGGTATCATGATCTCCAAACCCTCCTCCCTATTTCAGTAGAATGTCGTGATAGTATGACCCTCCAGTCGAGAGAAAATCAACATTAATGAAGGTGTACACCAAGTTTATTTTGTACTCTGGCGTGGAACCGAGGCGTTCAAACGTAAGTCATAGTGGAAATGCATGGATTCCAGTTGCTGCTACTGGAAGAAACTGGAATCCATGCATTTCCACTGAATTATTTTTGGAACCTGATCCCTTATCATACCAGTTCATTCTTACTCGTTGCTCGACTTTTCGTGACTAAATTCAAGATGGCTGCAAACGCTAAACTTTGTGAAGATACTGTCTGTATAAATCGTCTTGTAAGTAAACTACCAGTGCTTTTTCAAAGTTCTCAATGTCTCGTTTTAAATGTCAGGGCCCTCGGAAGTCTACCAATGAAGTGTGGAGATACATTGAGCCTCGTAAATGGGTGTAAAACAGTGATTTATTTGCATGGCTAGCCCGATGCCGAAGCACCACTATTGAAAAAGCTGTTGGTAGCATCGGCTAACTAGCGCCAGATTTTGGAGTGCAGGGGACAAGCCGAGATGGGCTATGAGACATACGTTCACACTCGGTATCATGTTTCAATACACTTTAGGTCAATATCACACCGGAATTCTCCTTTAAGTTACAGTATGCAATCAAGCAGTATCTCAAAGCTAACGTTAGAATACTGTTTGGATGTCAAGTTTAGCATGCTTACTTGCAGCTGCTTGTATTCGTTACTCATGCAGGGCTCATTTTATTGACTGAATGTTTGCAAAATCCCGATGTAAATGGAAAAGTGTTTTCCAAGACTCAAAAGTGCTTGTCCAAAGGAGAAGAACAAACCGTTATTTGAACTAACTACGTTATGAATTCCATCCACACACCAGCAGCCTTTTAACTGTGTTAATGTTAATTGCAAGGATTCCCACACAAACGTCTTAAAATGACAGGCACTCAATTAGACATACACTACTGAACTTTATTGAATGCTACCTCTGACTAAGAATGCATTACTTGGCACTTGTATAGTCTTTTATTTTGGAATCTTACCTGAAGAGCAATAAACATATATTGCAATGTTAAAGAATTAATGTTTTTTCATTCAGATATGTAAATAAACATGTATAAGTTGCTATTAGTGAATTAATGGGGAGATAATCGAATCGAAATCGAATCGGACTGAAAAAATGAATCGTTAGATTAATCGATGTAAAAAAGAATTGCTAGATTAATAGTTTAAAAAATAATCGTTTATCCCAGCCCTACTACTAATAAAATGTTTAAAAGTGCGCTGCCTGTTTGTGCGTGTCATGTGTTTGATTTCCAACTTATGAAACGTTGCTTTGGTGTCTAACCTGCGCGGCCAAAGTAGGCCACACCACAAACAGATGATAAAGGAACTTTGGTAATGCTAAACCATACTGTTTGTCACTAAAGTAGTGCAACAACAGGCTGGCTGGCTGGCTGGCTGACAGCTCAGACAACAAACTTTAGTTAACTCGCTAAAACATGCAGCTAGCCCGCAAAAGGTCTCTCTTACATAACCTACACTTTAGCTGAGGTCTGCCCGCTGGAAGACGGTACACAAATAAATAAACAAAGTACACCTACATTAAGGCGCGTCCTTACCTTTGTGTAGAGGCTATAAGGCTTGCAGCCTGATGATGATTGATGGATCATCTCACTGATTGCTTACAGCTTGCCTGCCTACATCCGGGTGCGCAGCAGTCCTTGCAAACAATTAGTCTTAGGCCTACGATGTCAATGCATAGCTGCCAACTCTCACGCATTGGCCGTGAGACACACGCATTTGATTAGTTTCACACACTCACACGCCACACCCACGATTTCTCACGCTGAAGTGTCAACCCGGTCGGTCAGATGCCTGAAAAATGAGTTTAGCCTATAGATCTACCTGTTGAGCCACGGTTATGCTTTCAGAAACGGTGAGAGGGTTCAAGAGCACCCCCTGTCTGTGGAATTTTCTAAATTTTCTCTCATTTGCGATGCTACTTCAAAAGCCATCCCAGGCGCATTCCCCCGGCTTCAGGTAGGCCTATGCTTTGAGTATTTTTCACGCTGAAGTGTCAACGTGGTAGGTAAAATACCTGGCAGATGAGGTTCAACTAAACTAAACCTATACATGATATCACACACATCATGTGAACGAGCGGAATCTAAGCTTTCCAATGATATTAGCGCCAAGTTGCTGTGGTAAATGGTTCGCGAGAAAATTATCATTGAACCGACGTGCAATTTAGGCTAATCATATTTGCATTTTGCACACAGTGCACACCCATTACTCTCGGTTGTAATATCTCACTAACCCTTCACACAACATGTGGCAAACCTAATATCACAATAAACAGCAAACCGTACCGAATACGAGGATATAAAGCATGCCTCTGTTTTTGAAATTGCAACACATTTCTACATAGCCTCATTGGGGCGAAATTATAATGTATTCTAATGTAAACTATTTGTCAGTAGGCCTACATACATTTTTGTAAATTGCTCAGTAGATTATCCCACTATCATGGTTCTTATATTGTCAGGTTCCAGCCAATCCCACTTACACAGATAAATGAATATATTTATATTGCCATGCTTTCTAGTGACATTAATGCAAAAATATAAAGAAAATCAAATAAGGAGACACAAATATTGATATAAAGCCTGACATAAGCCATATGCAAACATTCACATCATGCAGATATGGGTACATCCTGAAAAAGGAATAGCCTGTAGGCTATGGCCATTACAATGACCAATATATTATCTTAAATGAACTAGCTGAAAAACACAGGTGACCACTTCTGCATAATTTCATGGAGTGCTGAACATTTCTGAACTGTGAAATGGACCATATGTTTTTGTGATTGTGAACTTATTGCAATATCACCATAACTATTCCACCTGTGTATGCATGGTTATAATTCTGAAGTGCAAAATAGCTTAGGCTACAGCACAAATATTTCCATAAAAATAAGCAAGTCTGACCTCTGAATTTATTTTTAAAAGTGCACCAGATTGATGCATTTAAAAGTTAAAATATACAAACATTTCTTAAATTCTTACAAAACACCCACCCACTTTTTAAAATTGTTAGTTTGGACCCCCCCCCCCACTATTGCCGTGCGAAATACCAGTGCTGTTTGTACGCCAAATAAATAATAACCTATAGGTTTATGTAAAACTCCCCATTAACAGCATCACGTCACTAACCACAGCTAGACTGCACAATGGTAGGCCTTCAAAAGCATGACATTTTCGCTTTAGTTTGATATTTAATTTACTTTATCCGCTTTCATGCGTTCATTGAACGTCTGCGGTGCTGTAATGGAAACCTTATTGCGTAGCCAAGTAGCCTATATATTGAGTTATTTTTAAATTATGCCTGATTTACTTTTTATTAATTTCGTAGGCTGGCTTTATTTTGTTATATAGAAGTATGTAAATAACCTGTTAAAATGTACCAGAATTCAGGAAATTGCATCTAGTCCAAAAAAACTATTTCTGGGGGAGGACCCCCATACCCCCCACTGAAATGTCCCACCCACTTTCAGAATGCCTCCAACGCCCATGGTCCTAGCATTAGGCTAGATCCCTTTGATACCAATATTAATTTAACTCTGGGACCCTGGTCCCTACATCTGAGAACCAATGTACTTTTTTTTTACTGTACGGTATAATGCTGAACGAGCCAAACAAAAATTTCCGCAGCAAAATTTTGGTTGGCCGCACCAAATCTCACTCCAAGGTTTTTTGAAAAGTTGGCAGCCCTGTGTCAAAGTGTATCAACTTACAACTGCCACAATCGATTTTAGACTAGTTCATTCACCATTCATTGGGATTTACGATTTTATTGGTTTATGTTGGTTTGTGTAGGTTATTAGGTTATTTGCCATGCTGATATGAACCTAACCAATGAAGTTGCACGTCTTTATTACGTCAGACGTAATTTCAATCCACTCTTGAAAGAAATGAGTTTGGGGGTCAGTTCTACTCATATACTAAGAGCTAATCTTGTCAAAATAATCAATAACTGGGAAACTAGTTGAGTGAACTTGAAACGTTTGTGGTGCCTGAACAATATGGCAGCTTTGAGTACAGCTCTGCAATTTTATTGAGTTTAGAACACTGTTGGCGAATACAGTGTAGGCTATGAAGCAGTCTGTGCTTTTACCTCAGTGCGGCCTGTTTGTCCATACCTCGCCATGTTTTAACGCGCACATTGCAAAACAGATACGCCTGAAGTGGGCGCAAAAGCGAAGGCCCCGATTGTCAGAAGGAGCTTTAGATAAAAGAGTGAGTGACTGACTTACAGAAGGACCTGTAGATGAATGAGTGACTGACTGATTCACTGAAGAAGTTCTGTGACAGCAGCTGAAGGCTGATGTGAAGGCTGATGTGAGAGCAGGACTTACAGTAATGGCTGACAGCTGAAGGTGGATAGTGGAGCACTGTCACTCACGAGTTAAGTGTGATATTTAAAGGTGTAGTCCCTGATTCTAATCAAGGCACTTTCTGTGTAATGCACTGAATCACTCCTCTACCTGTGTGTTTTGTGTGTGCAGTGTACAGAACAGTAAGCCTACCTTAAATGGGAAAACTGAGTGGCTGAATGTGTGTGTGTGTTTAATAGTTACAATAATGCAGAAGTAATAATAATGTTTAGTTTAGAATTTAACAAAATGCTAACACTTAATTTGTTAAAGTTCAAACTTCTATTGTAAATAGACTTGGTAATACACATCACATATTCTCTTTTTTGTGCTGTCTCCCTCTCTGTCTCTCTCTCTTTCTTTCCATCTCCCTCTCTATCTGTCTGTCTCTCCTTCTGTCTCTCCCTCTCTCTAGCTGCTGAAGGACTTCCCGGACGAGCTGCGTTCGGACATCACCATGCACCTGAATAAGGAGATCCTGGAGCTGTCGGTGTTCTCCTCTGCGAGCCGTGGCTGCCTGCGCTCGCTCTCGCTGCACATCAAGACCACGTTCTGCGCGCCGGGCGAGTACCTGCTGCGGCAGGGCGACGCGCTCCAGGCCCTCTTCTTCGTCTGCTCGGGCTCCATGGAGGTGCTCAAGGACGGCATGGTGCTCGCCATCCTCGGTCAGTCCATCGCACACTGATGAGGTCACCACAGTGCCCCCCCATATATATACTGCATATATTGACTAGATGTCGCCTTTGCCACTGCTGCTCATTGGGATGAATGCATCAATAGAGCCGCCATCTTGGTACGGGGAATCCACTCCTCTTTAATGCATCAGTGTCAATCTAGACAAAGGTCTTACGAAAATAAATCGTCAAAATCTCAAGCGATTTTCTAGTTTTTTAGTTCGTTCCAAATGTCAAACATGTATTTATGATCAAGTCCAGAGAAAATGTAAGCTTTTGATATTAATATAATCTACTTCATTGTTAACTTTGTTCATCGACAATGTGATGTAAGGGCTAACCAGCGCAAAATGGATATATTCCACTCGGACAGAGCGACAGAATATATCTATTTGTCTTCCTCAACCGACAGTCTGTTCGTCCTGCACTGACAAGATCGAGGCTACATAGCCTACTTCTCGTCTCGTTGATTCCGGTTGTAATCTCACAAGTTGCTGCAGCTGAGGTGTTAGACCTATAGAACATCTACTTCCCTGTAATAACATGGTCTGATACTACATAGTGTAGGCCAGTCATTACTTTTGTAATCATGAGGCAACGCTTTGGGTGAATGCGATGTAGCCCAATTCACAAACGAAACAGTCATGAGAAGGGTGATTTTCTGACATTTCAACAATGTCAGTTTGGCATCATTGCGAGAAGTCGCAAAATTTGTTGCTAGTCGTGAGGATGGCCAAAAGTTGCTAAATTGCTAACACTGAGAACATGGGAGAACTAGTTTAGAGTTTCAGATCCCCGCTCCAAGATGGCTACGGTGTTCATCAGAGAATGTCTAATAAGGGGAGAACTTCCACTCTTCCACTTGAAAGCTGCATATCCTTCTTTCACAAGCGTCTTACACCATATTTTTGAAGCAAATACAGTTGTTTATTTAAGATTAGTGAGTGTATGCTTTAATCTTTGTTGTGGCATCCATGTTTTTCACACATTCCGATGGCAAAGCACATGAAAACTCGCAGTGGGAAAAACAAAGTAATCACGGGGGCGGTCCCTGATATTCCCAGGTGGCATGAACGCACCATTAGAGCAGGAGGGGTTATGGTGCATTCATGCCATCTGGGAATATCAGGGACTGCTTTGCCGTTGGAATGTGTGAAAAACATGGATGCCACAACAAGGATTGAAGCGACGTGAATGATAATGTCACTGGGAAAAAAAGTTTTTTCCGTGCCCATGAACGCATCGTTAGAATGGCAAGTAGGATGAGCAAGTACAGTGAGTCCACACACTGATGATGTCACCTCAGGTAATCAGTCGCACACTGATGATGTCACCTCAGTTAATCAATCACACATTGATGATGTCAGTTGTTGAAAACAACCTACATGTTGCTAAATCATCATTACACATCAAATCTGTAACTACCAGTCCTCCTCAGTCATTCACACATTGGTGATGTCATTACCAATCCTGCTTAGTTAGTCACATGTTGATGACATCACCGCAGAAGACACCACAGTTTGACAGTATTTTTCACTTCTTTCAGTGTATTATATCATATATCAGTGTAGTATATTATATTATAAATGCATGTGACAAGACTGATGTGTGTGGTGTGTGTGTGTGTGTGTCTGTGTGTGTGTGTGTGTGTGTGTGTGTGTGTGTGTGTGTGGCGGACAGAGTTATGGGGTTTCGAGGGGTTTCGTGGCTTTGAGTCAC
>NC_055977.1:28830541-28833041 GCF_018492685.1 Alosa sapidissima
GACCCTCTTTCTCTGTCCAGAAAGACCTCCCCTGCCTCTTTATCTCTGCCCCCCCCCTGTCTCTTTATCTCTTGACATTTGAATCATTGAGACGTTTGCTTTTCTTTTGTATTGGACGCATCTATAGAGATGTGGACAATGGAGATATCTCCACAATGCTCTACCAGCTTTCCTGTTCACCCCGGGCCTAACACGCTGGTGTGTGCTGGGTTGTGGTGGTTGGGGAGGGAGGGGGCGGGGGGTCGTCTCTATATGTGTCCAACTGCATGAAATCAGAGGCAGACGTAGCCATATAGCTCCTAGGTAGAGAAGCTCTCTTGGGTTATGCTGTAGATTTTCATACCCCGCAAATGTGCATTGGCACACACAAATACAAAAATACACACAAATGTAGACACACACACACACAGAGCAGTATGAAGGTCGCAGTGACTTTGTGTGTGTGCATGCCTGCAGGTCATGAAGGAGGATGGCTGAAGTGCTTTTTCATGCATTGGCATGAAGACATGATAGAGAGAGAGAGAAAGAGATTGATGGGGTAGAGAAGGGGGAAGAGGACAGAAGACAAAAATGACACACACAATGGGGCACACATCTAGGCCTATGTGGTGTGTGTGTGTGTAGCCCTAGTACTGTATTATCTGAAGAGTGTCTCCTAGTCTTCCTGCCTCTCTTTCCTGTTCTCTCCCTCTGTCTCTTTTATATTTTTTATCTATTTATTTATTCATCTATCTGTTTTTTTATTTGTTTGTTTATTTCCTTCTCCGTCCCCTCCACATGTTTAGAACGTCTTCCCTTCTCCTCCCTCCCTCTCTGATTCTGTGATGACGCCTCAGAGATCCCCCATCCCCTGCCGTGAAAAACATGGAGGTACACACTCCTTCTCTCTCTCTCTCTCTCTCACATCCATCTCTCCTCTCTTTCCTGTAGTTTCAATCTTTCTCTGTTTTCCACCAAGATACTCTTCACCCCCTTCCCTATCTTTCCCTCTCTCTATTTCCCTTCCTTCTCTCTCTTTCTTCTTCCATCTCTCTCTCTTGTGGTTGGACTCCCAGTAGCCTTGCCTGATACCAGCAGATGGATAATGATGGTGTTGATTTATTCCTGTCTCAGGCCTTCCCCTTAACTCCCTGTCTTGCATTCACCACATTTCCCCTATTAGTCTCTCTCTCTCTCTCTCTCTCTCTCTCTCTCTCACGGTGCGACAACGGTGTTCATTTCCCCTCTTACCTCTTCACCTCCTCTTCCCCCATCCCTCTCTCTCCTCCTCAAGCTCTCTCTATCCTTGGATGGTCGCCATAGAGACCCCCAGAGGTGTTCTATTTGCCCTCTTACCTTCTTTGCCGCCCCTCGCTTTCTTTCTCCCTCTCACTCTATCTCTACTTCGCTCCCATTCTCCCTCCCATCTCTTTCTCCCCATCTCCTGCTTACTCCCTCTACTCTCAGTATCTCTGGAGAGGAAGTGCTGAGGTGTTCAGCTCATTTGTGGTTCAGTGCCAGTGGTACCCAGCAGGAAGTCCAGGGCTTGTGTCTGCTCCGCCACATGTCTGTCCAAGCTGTGTTTTAGCCCTGTGTTTTAGCCCTGTGTTTCAGCCCTGTGTTTGAGTCCTGTGTTTTAGCCCTGTTTTTCAGCTCTGTGTTTTAGCCCTGTGTTTCAGCCCTGTGTTTGAGTCCTGTGTTTCAGGGACTTTGCAAGCAGGCCCAGAGGGTTCCCTCCACCAACTTTTAAAAAAGTTGTTTCTTTCCTTGGAGAAATATGCATTTTTTAAAAAGTATTCTTTATGATTGTTTAGCATCATTATGCTTCCGCTGACTCCCTCTCTCTCCATGCACGCACGCACGCACACACACACACACACACACGCACACACGCACGCACGTACGCAAACACGCACGCACGCAAACACGCACACAAACACACACACACACACACACTAAGATGATACTTTGTAAAACAGACATGAAGTCCCATTCAGAAACTGCATTTGGAACAGATCTTTCACACATCATTTAACATCATTTGAATTCAATGCTTTATCCAAAGCAGCTTATAAGTGAGGTGCAGCACATGAAGAAATAGCAGAGGGTGAAACTAAATCAGTGATATCAATATGACTTGGCTTTGATTTGGCCCAAATCCAGCCCTGCTGTAGCCCTATTTTGGCACTAATTTAGCTTGGGTCTGGCCCTTGTTTAACCCAGGTCTTTTCAGGATCCAGTCAATTTAATGTGCTTTATTGACATGAGAGTCCAGTTTACACTATTATCATCGCATTGCTCAAAAGAAAAGTAACAGTTAACAGAAATGAATAGGCTTAATAAAGAATGAACTAAATGGACCAAAGGCCAAAACAAACAAAAGCATCTGTTCCAGAATCAGTGTCTGTGTGGGACTCTCTAGGGGGCCCGTGGGGGGTCTGATCCCTGTCACAGCAGACCAGTGCTGCTCTCTGCATGGCCGAACACGCTTCAGTCCTGTGGCTGCTAGTCAGTCCTGCAG
>NC_055977.1:28838041-28870541 GCF_018492685.1 Alosa sapidissima
ACTTACCTGAGGTCACTCCACTGCCATACAGCACCAAAATACTACACACACACACACACTGCTGCTTTTTAAAACATGTTTCAGTCAAATTATTTTGTGTGTAGTTGCCAGTACGGTTCTCTCCCGTTCTTGGTCTGCACTCACACTGCACACTATCAAACTGTACCCAGGCAAGGTTGAGCTACTGTGCTCCAGAATCTTTGCATAGGCGCGAACATAAGCCCAACCATACCATGCACGAGTCCACCTCCTCAAGTGAACCCGGGCATGGATAAGGGTACCGTGCCCGGGCACGGTACGGAGCAATTATACTGGTCAAACCAACTGGACTTTGTGGGGTCAAACGTGCTCTGGTACAGTACGGATGGGATAGTGTGAGTACGCCTTTAAGATTAAAGAGAGACATCTTAGCAGGACATGCTTAACTTAGCACCACTATCTTCTTCCTATCCTGACTATCCCTTTTCTCCCTCGACTTCACTTGAACTGTTTCTCTCTCTCTCTCTCTATTCAGACAGGACCGTGAAGAGTGACAAGAAATATGTGGGAGAGAGAGATGGGGTGGGAGTGGGAAATGACCGCAGGTCGGTTTCAAACCTGGGTCCCCGTGGTCACTCGTACTCGTACATGGTATAGGCGGCACTGTAGCCAATTGTGCCACAGTGCCCCCCTGTTTCTCTGTTCTATGTGAGTAGTACTTATACTCACACAGCAGCACTTACACTATCTTAGTGGTACTGTACCTTGATTGTACCTTGATTGTTGTAAGTTGCTTTGGATAAAAGCTTCAGCTAAATGACTAAATGTAAATGTAAATCTTTCAAATGTTGTCCCATTCTTCAATCTGTTCATTTGAACTGAAGTGAAGTGTAGTCAAGTGAACTGACTGAGTTTCAGTTTAACTGTCATTGAGACAAGGCATAATGGCCAACACAATCATCCTCTGTCCTTTGAACAAAGGCCGCTCTGAAGAAGAATTTAATGTCTTTTTTGCAGTCAATTGCAGATACCGAGATATTAAACGCTCAATTTTGTTATCAGGCTGTGTGTGGGTGCAGGTGAAATGTCCATCAAAATGAATTTGGTCATACAATAGACATCAGGTCTATTTTAGAAACAGCTTGGTCCTCAGTAATACACAGTATGACCTCATATCACTCCCATCACCTGAAGTCACCCAACATCTCTTAGTCAGTCTTCAAACAACAAGCCAGTCTTCAAACAGCACCAGTAGAGTATACAAGCAGACCTATGGCAAATAGCTAATCAGAAAGCAAAAGAAAAGAAAATGAAAGCAAGCAACACCCTTTGAACAATACACCACTATGAAAAAAACAAATAGACCATGTTTGCACTCTCATTTCCTCCACTAGACTTATAAAGTATTTATGACTTGTAACGTGGCCTTTGTGTTTAATGTCTTCTCATTTTTTTTGTGTGTGCATCAAGTTTACACATACAAACAACACCTACGCTACTCCTGGCTAAACATACTGTAGCAGTGCCTCTGAAGGACGGCCCAGTGATTCCTCACATGGACTTCTCTTGTTCAAATAGCTAACTGGATGAGGGTCGGGCAAAGGCCTCAATATTTAGTAAATTAGACTTTTCATTTCTAAATTAAACTTTTGTCCATGAGATATCAGTATATTATATTTAATTGTGTTTTAATGGCCAAGAGCTACACAGTTAAAGTTTTTTTTTAGACTAAATCTACAGCATATAGTTTGGAAAAGGGGGGAAGAATTGGTTGCAGTGCTTCACCCATCTATAGTTTTCAAAAACATCAGGTTCTATTCATATAAGTGTTGAACAAAGAAAATCATGGGTGCAAAATATATAAGTTTTAAATTGTAAATCTGCATGTGAAATATGAAATAGCACTTATCACAACTCCAAATGCCCATTTTAGTTTGTCACATTCTTTAAGGTCAGAGCGCCCTCTGCTGCCATGACATTGTAATGTTTAGGTTATAACATCACTTTTCAACAACTTTAATGCTGACTTCAAGATTTTACAATCACTTTATGTGTGGGCTAGATGGCGTAAAACACTCTGATAATAAGCAATAACTGTCATCTCGACACTAAAATAAAACTTCAACTATTTAAGTATATTCAATTGTTGTTTAACATATGCAATTCAACAAACTTTAGTGAATAATAGTCACAAGCAATGCTTTGATTAGTGGAATGAAATGGCATAATTCTATCTGGGGGCGAACTGTGGGGAATTTCTGCTAAATGTCGACTGTGTTGCAGCTTTTTTCTCTATAGATCTCTTTCAAATATCCAAATTAAACTAACCCAACATTGTGGCATCCGACGCGTTTTCGCTCGGATCCACTTTGGCAAGAGTAGACAGAGGTCTTGTACGCGTAGGTATCGTTATTATTTTCAGTATTTATTATGTTCGGAAGCATATGTTACATAAATTAGAGTATGCTACGATCACGACCACGGTCAAAAAAACTATCTTCCTCTACTCCCGCCAGCTCATTCAAACTCATCAGCTCCTTCACCTGTGTGTGCGTATCTAAGTAGGCGGAGCAGAGGCACCCAATCCGTGCCCACAATCAAGCACCCTGTGACACAAATGCGCTACATATTACAAACTATAAAATAATCTTACATAAATTATACTCATACTAACTTATAAATTACAAATAACTTGAATAGCAGAAATGGCTCCAACATCCCGGCCCCTAATTGTCCATAATATTTAACAATTACTCAAAATACTAAATATGGAGCCATAATGTAAAACTAAAATAAAAATGTTATCTGATGCTACCCTAAACCAGTGCAAACATCAGTCCACAATAATCATCCATTCAAGGATGTCAAAACATTTCAGGACAATACATTTGGATATATATTTTTTTTACATTTGTTTCTTTTTTTTTCTTTTGTCCTTTTTTTTTCTTTTCACAATCAGTGATCCCCAGAATCCCCCCCCAAAGGCCATGGTGTGTGTGCACAGTCTATAGAGTCCAATGGACAACAAAAATTTCATGAATGTAATGTGATGCGAAAATGTGGAGTCCATGTATGTGCAGATCAAGGAGTGTATATGTAGTGTAGAAGTCCATGAGTCCAAGTGTACTGGTGTGTGGGCATGCAAGTCCAGATATGTAGGTTTGTCAGTACATGAAGGCGTGCAAAGTCAGGGTCAATGAAAAAGGGTCAGTCAGAGTCCAGACAAGTTAGGCCTCCAGGAGTAGGCATAACTTAGTAATAGGCCTCTCCAGGATGTTACTCTGGGTTCGAACTTTCACTCGTCGTACATATCCTCTGCTGTCTGGGATTGTCTCGATCACTCTCCCCATAGGCCATGAATTGCGCGGTGATGTTTCATCCACAATCAGTACGATGTCATCGGTCTTGAGGTTCTTTCTGATCACATTCCACTTTTGCCTTTCCTGCATAAGTGGTAGGTACTCTTTGACAAAGCGCTTCCAGAACAGGTCAGCGATGTACTGCACCTGTTTCCATCTCCGTCTGGAATAGCAGTCATCCTTCTGAGATAATCCTGGTGGCAGCAGGGGTTTCCCTTTCAGCAAGAGCAGATGGTTAGGAGTAAGGGCCTCTGGATCACGCATATCATTTGAAACCGCAGTGATAGGTCTATCGTTCAGAATACTCTCAACCTCACACAGAACTGTCTGCAGGCTCTCGTCATCCAGCATCTGCTGTCTGATTACGGAATAGAGGACCTTCTTGATGGTACGTATGAGTCGCTCCCAAGAGCCTCCATGGTGTGAGCCAAAGGGTGGATTAAACCTCCATGTTATCCCTCTTGCTGATAGACGTTGTTGGATCTGGCAATGATTTAGAAGAGAGAGTGCTTCTCTCAACTCACGTTCCGCTCCAACAAAGTTGGTGCCGTTGTCAGAGAACATTTCTTTGACCTGACCCCTTCTGCACATAAATCTTCGGAGAGCACAGATACAGGAGTCAGTGTCTAAAAAATGTGCAAGTTCTAGATGGACGGCTCTACTGACTAGGCAAGTGAATAAGACTCCGTACCTTTTTACCACGGACCGGGCCCTCTTTGCTTCAATTGGGCCAAAATAGTCGACTCCCACGTAGGTGAAGGGAGGATAGTCCGGTAATGTGCGGCTTAAAGGCAGGTCGGACATTTTCTGCACACTAGGGGGAGTGTGCCAACGTCTGCAGAATATGCAGTCCTTCAAAATCTTTCGGGTGGCAGAGTTGGCTTTTAAAACCCAGTATTTCTGGCGAAGCTTTGAAAGCATCTGGTTTCTGCCTCCATGTCCAACTAAAAGGTGAGTGTGACGGAGGAGCAATCGGGTCAAATGGCTGTCTTTGGGTAGAATGGCTGGATGCTTGAATTCTTCTGGCATTGCCATCCTGTTCAGTCTCCCCCCTACTCTAAGTACTCCATCACAGAGGTAAGGATCGAGTTTATAAAGCTTGCTGTTTTTCTTTATGCAATTCTTTCCTGCTTCCAGTGCGGAGATCTCATCTGAGAAGTGCTGCCGTTGCAGACAGCGCATGAGTGCCTTCTCGGCACGTGCAAGATCTTCAGTAGATAGATGTTCATAGGTCTGAACTTTGGCCTTTACACCAGTCTGATGGTCTGAGAGTGCCTTCTTTGCTTTACTTAAACGCATGAGCAGGTCCTTGAATTGAAGAAGCCTTGCTGTTGCTCTTTTTAAGCGGTCCCATGAAGAGAAGTGCTGAATGAATTCAATGACCGGATCTTGTTTTTCTGATGCAACTGTGCCAAAGACTGCAACAGTCTTCTTGACCTCTGGGTCATCGTCAGGAAGAGAGACAGAATTCTCTGGATATTTTGGCCAATTTTTCTCAGACTGTTTCAGAAAGACTGGACCATGATGCCATCGATCAGACTTCAAGAACATCTCAGCAGTCAAGCCCCGTGAGGCATCATCCGCCGGGTTTAGGGCGCTTTTCACATACCGCCACTGAGACTTTTCTGACAGATCTCTAATGGTAGATACCCTGTTCGCCACATAAGTCTGAAAGCGGATGGTGTCATTGAAGATGTATTTCATGACAGTGGTGCTGTCAGTCCAGTAGACTGAAGGCTGAAGAGAGTACTCAAGTTCCTTTTTCAGCATTTTGTTGATTCGAACAGCCAGGACTGCAGCTGCCAATTCCAGTCTGGGGATAGTGATCGGTTTCAGCGGAGCTACTCTTCCTTTGCCCATCACGAAGGCAATATGAATGAGACCTCTGGTGTTGGTGAGTCTTAGGTAGCTCGCTGTGCCATATCCCACCTCACTGGCATCACTGAAATGATGCAGCTGGGCACTGCAAACTTCCCCAAAGTCCTGTGGCCGGTAACATCTGCTGATGTTCAGGGTTGTCAATTGGTTTAGACCACCTATCCATGACTCCCATCTCTTGGCACAGGCGGGCGGAATCTCTGAGTCCCATCCATAGTTTCCTTTGCAGAGTTCTTGCATTATCCTCTTTACTGGAAGGACCATAGGCGCGAGAAATCCGAGAGGATCGTAAACAGAGTTAGCGACTGAGAGAATGCCCCGCCGTGTGTAAGGCTGTTGTTTCAGAGAGATATTGAAGCGTAGGGTGTCTGTAGCAATGCTCCACTGAACGCCAAGAGCACGCTCTAGTGGCAGGTCGCTCTTCTCCAGATTGACATCCACAATCTCCTCAAAGGCTCGATCTTCTTCTGGGATTGAGGCTAGCACAGAGTTACTATTGCTAACCCATTTTGTCAATCTGAAGCCTCCTGTAGCACATGCTACTCTGAGCTCACTGACCAGACATATAGCTTGGCTGTCCGAGGCAACAGACTTTAGGCAGTCGTCTACGTAAAAATTATTCCTGATGGTATTCAGAACATCTGTGGCCACCTTACCCTCATTGTCTAAGGCAGTCCTCTTCAATGCATAATTCGCACAGCTTGGCGAGGAAACGGCACCAAAAAGATGCACTACCATTCTGTAGTCTGTGAGGGGTTGACTGACATCACCATCAGGCCACCATAAGAAACGCAGAAAGTCAGCATGATTTTCAGGGACTCGGACTTGATGGAACATCCCCTCAATATCTGCCATCATGGCTACTGGTTCCTGTCTGAATCTGAGGATGACGCCCAGAAGTGTGTTCGTAAGATCAGGTCCTTGAAGTAGCTGAAGGTTCAATGAGGTGCCCTGAAATGATGCAGTACAGTCAAACACAACACGAATTTTGTTCTTTTTCTTATGGTAGACGCCGTGATGGGGTATGTACCATACCTTACCATTGCTTTTAGACAGTTGGTCATCCGGTACTCTTTCTGCATGACCTTTATCGAACATTGCCTTCATGAACTTTGTGTAATCGGAGTGAAAGTCCTTGTTCCTTAAAAGTTTCTTACGCAGAGTCATGGCTCTCAGCTCAGCTACGGCCTTGTTGTTTGGCATGGTCAACTGCTCATCACGAAAGGGCAATCGCATCACATAATGACCATCCTTCTTCACGACTGACTCATCAGCTATCCTCAGGAACCTTTTGTCCTCAAAGGACAGCTCTGCTTGCTCTTCACAGGCCCTTTCCGGGAAGTCGAGATTGTACTGCTTGACCAGCAGATCCTCCAGTTTTGCCACATGGATTCTGTTTGAAGAGACACAGAGTCGGCCACGTTCATCAGTATGTGCTCCGGCACTCAATGGACCATTGATGAGCCATCCTAATTCGGTCTTAACAGCATAAGGCCCGTCTCCTTGGCTATGTACTATCTTCCAAGGCTCTAGTGCCCATGGGGCATTGGCTCCAATAAGCAGACCAATGTCTGCTTTAATGTCGGTAAGTTTAACGTCCTTCATATAAAGCCACTTTTGTATGTCTTTCTTCATGACGATGTTTTCATGGCTCACTGGAATGCTGGATTGCGTGAAGATTTCGGGTAAGTGTGTGAAGTTCATTCCATCAATGCTGCTCACCTCTAAGCCAATGACACGGTAAGTACTCACAGGTTTCTCTTGTCCCATAGTTTTTAATAGGATTTCAGTTTTTCTGCCCTTAACACACAGATCTTCCATCAGCTTCTCCGTGCAAAAGCATGCATTGCTTCTAGGATCGAGGAATGCGTAGGTTTGTATGATTTTGTTGCCCTTCACGGCTTTCACCTGCACAGGCACAATGGCAAGTTTACAGTCGGATATGCCGGCCCCAGTATGCTTCGTAGACATAGTAACTGCCACAGAGTTGCTATTGATAGCTGCGGGGACCGCACACTGTTCCACTCGGACATTATGGCTAGTCTGGCTCTGCGCAAAAGGCCATTGATCTGAGGCTTTTTGCTGATGGATATGGAGAATTGTTGGATGTTTTTTCTGACATGATTGGCAGGTCAAACGCTTTTTGCATGCATTACTTGTATGACCTTTGACAAGACAAGCGAAGCACATTCCGTTTTCTTTTAAAAACCTAATTTTTTCATTATGTTGTTTTGCTGCCATCTGGTGACAAGATTCCATGAAGTGATTTCCTTTGCAGAAAATGCATGGCTTGTTGAACGCCACTCTTGAGGTTCTCAGGTTCTCTTGCTCTTTCCACAGTCAGTGGTGCATCAGCTACTACCGGGGTGATTGTGGTAGCAAAGCTTTTGCTCACAGTTTGCTTACGTTCAGGTGTTTTAAAGATTTTAGCAGTTGACTGTTGAAGAGAGCCAAACACTGGGTCTAGTAATATTTTAGATTGCTTTTCAATAAAGTCAACAAGATGATGAAATCGAGCTCTTCTCTGTGTGTTTTCCTGTATTTCACATGCTTTCCCTCTCCATCGTTCCTGTAGTTTGAATGGTAGTCTTGACAGGATGAGTTTTAGATTGGATGGGGTGTCGAGCTCAGACATATCCGGGAGGTCTCTGGCTACATTACAACAGCTTCGCAAGTACAAGGCATAGCTGTGCAGCTCTTTTGCGTCCTCAGATCTAATGATATTCCAGCTCAAGGCCTTTCCAATGTAAGCAGTTGTGAGGCGATATGGATCTCCAAAATGAACATCTAGCAGACGTCTGGCCTCCACATATCCACGATTTACATCCATATGTAGGCAGCTTCGAACTAACTCTTTTGGCTGCCCAGAGGTATATTGTTCTAGGAAATAAAGACGGTCCATGTTGTTGTCAGTTTTTCCTTCCACACAGTGTTCAAACGCATGAACAAATGGGCGATAGCTCAGAAGATCACCATTGAAGACAGGTATTTCTCTGATTGGGAGAGAAAGTTGCTTCTGTTGCTGAATTATTAAGTCTGCAAGGTCATTTTGAGTGTTGGGCGGACTGTGTGGCAGTCCAGGTGGCATTTGAGGAGCCAGAGGGGGTATAACATGTTCTGTTGCTCGCCTCCTTCTTGTGGGCTGGTATCCACTATTTGCTTGTGCTTGTGTTTGGGAAGTTATTCCAGTAGTGAAAGAAGGCCTGTTTATTATTGGTTTTGGCTGTGGTATTGGTTCCTCCATAATTTTCTGGAGAGGTGTCTTAGGAACAGTACCAAGTCTTGTGAATTCAACAGGAGATCTTTCAGCATAACTTTCTAAATATTCATTCATTCCATCACCTTGATTTTGGGAAGCAAAGTCCCTAGTAGATTGAAGTACACTTGATTCATAAATCTGCAAAGTTTTCAATTTTGCATCAGCAGCAGCAATTTTAGTTTGTATATCTACTAGTTGCATTCTGCTTTGAAGCTGTGTTTTTTCGATTTCCAGAGCATGCATTTGTTGCAGACCTGCTGCCTTGGCCCCAAGGGCAGCTCTCTCAGCAGCAGCTTGCGCGGTCATAGAAATGATTGACGCCCTTGACGAAATAGACGTCTTTGACCCAGCCCTGGACACACTATCCCCTGGCTTAATTTCATCCTGAGCGGTCTCTGATTGAGAGTTTTTGGGTGCTTCTAATTTTGATTTTATCCAGTCATCAACACGACTTGTATAATCTTCAAACATACTCATTTTAGGCTCAAACCATTGAGTTTGATCGGTCTCCTTTTCTTCCTCCGACATTAATGCCTGCACGGATGCGTGCGCTTCTTTTAATTCATTCATAGCACTTTTTAATGCATCAATACTCTCACTTATCACTTCAACGTTAGATCCATTGTCAAACAATACTTTTACTTCATTCAGCCTTCTCGTACAAACCCCTAGTTTCCCACTTCTGGTTGCGCTTAAGCCTTTACGTTCTGATTGTTCTTCCACTGGATTAGACATCGTTGCAATTAAGGTGAAAGTTCCGCAGTTTGATTAATCTCCGTTTTAATTATTATTTGCATTTATTTCTGCGGTCTAATTCCGCGTTTGAAGTCCTTGTAGCTTGGACAATGTTTTATGAAGCATTTGCTGGCATCTCCGTAACTTCGGAAACAAACTTTTACTCACGGACCCGGTGCAACAGGTGAATAAACGTGAAGCAATCCTTCCGATGCGTTGGGCGAAAATCCCCTTGGTGAAAGTTTCCAGGAATTAAATCCTTCGTACAAGGGAGTGTCCAACTTTCTAACCACGAAGAGCCGCCTGGTAGAGTTTTTTGACTTATATTGTGGCATCCGACGCGTTTTCGCTCGGATCCACTTTGGCAAGAGTAGACAGAGGTCTTGTACGCGTAGGTATCGTTATTATTTTCAGTATTTATTATGTTCGGAAGCATATGTTACATAAATTAGAGTATGCTACGATCACGACCACGGTCAAAAAACTATCTTCCTCTACTCCCGCCAGCTCATTCAAACTCATCAGCTCCTTCACCTGTGTGTGCGTATCTAAGTAGGCGGAGCAGAGGCACCCAATCCGTGCCCACAATCAAGCACCCTGTGACACAAATGCGCTACATATTACAAACTATAAAATAATCTTACATAAATTATACTCATACTAACTTATAAATTACAAATAACTTGAATAGCAGAAATGGCTCCAACATCTAGGCCTAGTGGTCTAAACTAGTGATATCCAGTTCCTACAATAAAAATGTTATTTGAACATTAGGATTGCAGGAATTGACTAGGCTTAGGGAACACATCAATATTCAACATGGAACCTAAAACATTATTAAATATTCAAAATACTGCAGCTTCAGAAATAATAATAATAATAAGTTTATTTTATATAGCGCCTTTCTCAAACCCAAGGTCGCTTTACATAGTAGGAAGGCAGGGAAACACAATATCAAACAAACAAACAAACAATACAACAGAGACAAAGGCAGGGAAACACAATAACAAACAAAACAATACAACAAAGACAAGTTATCTGTATGGAACTATGTGTTGGGTGTGGAGGAGAAGTGATCATCAAACAGAAAGGTCTTGAGATGTGCTTTGAAGAAAGGAAGAGAAGGACAGGCACGAAGGGGTTGGGGGAGGGAGTTCCAGAGTTTGGGGGCCAAGGCACTGAAGGACCTGCCACCCAGGGTGGAGAGTCTGGAGTGGGGGATAGCCAAGAGGTTTTGGTCAGAGGATCTGAGTGAGCAGGAAGGAGTGTAAGGGGTCAGGAGGTCGCAGATGTAGGGGGGAGCAAGGTTGTGGAGGGCTTTGAAGGTGAGTAGTAGTACTTTGTATTTGATCCGGGACGGAACTGGTAGCCACTGGTAGAATGGGGGTGATGTGTGCTGATCGTCTGGTATAGGTGAGGAGCCTAGCTGCAGAGTTTTGAATATATTGTAGTCTTTGAAGGGTTTTAGTGGGGAGACCAAGGAAAAGTGAGTTGCAGTAATCTAAACGGGACATAATGAAAGAGTGAACCAAAGTCTGTGCAGCAGAGAGGAAGGGTCGGAGGCGTGCAATGTTACGGAGGTGAAAAAAAGCAATCTTAGTGAGTGATTTGATATGAGGATCAAAGCTAAGGTTGGAGTCAAGCTGAATGGCAAGGTTTTTAACAACAGGGGTGGAGTGTACAGATGAGCCATCAATGTTGAGAGTGAGATGGGAAGATTTGGTGAGGATGCTTTTAGGGCCAATTAGCAGAATTTCGGTTTTGTCTGTGTTGAGCTTGAGAAAATTGTTTTGCATCCATAATTTTAAGTCAGAGAGGCATTCAGTGAGGGAGCGTGGTGGGGGGTCAGAGGGAGAGGGAGTGGTAAGATAGAGTTGGATGTCATCTGCATAGCAGTGGAAGTTGAGACCGTGGCTGCGAATAATCTGGCCAAGAGGGAGGATGCATATGAGAAAGAGGAGAGGCCCAAGTACAGAACCCTGGGGGACACCACGAGTGACAGGGGACTTGGGGGACTGATGTGGACCAAGTGTTACAAACTGCTTTCTGTTGGTGAGGTATGACTGAAACCAATTGAGGGCTGTGCCAGAAACACCAATAGCAGACAGACGGGAGATTAGAACATTGTGTTTGATGGTATCGAAAGCAGCACTAAGATCAAGGAGAATGAGAATGTTAAGTGAACCAGAGTCAGCAGACAGGAGGAGGTTGTTAACTATGCGTAGAAGGGCAGTCTCTGTACTGTGACATGAGCGGAAGCCAGATTGAAAGGGCTCATACAGGTCGTGGTGGTTAAGAAAGGTGTGTAGTTGCGAGGCCACCACTCTTTCCAGTACCTTGGCCAGGAAGGGGAGGTTGGAGATAGGGCGGTAGTTTATTAGTGATGTAGGGTCGGAGTCAGGTTTTTTGAGAATGGGTGTAACTGCAGCAGTCTTTAGGGCAGCAGGCACCACACCAGAGTTGAGGCAGGTGTTAACAATCAATGTAATGGGTTCAGACAGGGATGTGGAGCAGGCTTTAAGTAGAGGGGTGGGGGCAGGGTCAAGCTGACACGATGAGGAGTTGGACTTAGTAATGATGCCAGTGATGGTGAGGGAGTCAGTAGCGGTGAAATGATAGAGCTGAGGTGAAATGTTGCTGTTGTCCAGCTAGATAACAGCTCCATATTTGCATTTAGTCAGTTAAATGACTAAATGTAATAGAGCTATTGTCATCTTTCAAAAATGTGCTGGGAATTCATAGCACTCTGATCTGGACTTTCACAATAGGCTAGGCTGGGTGAACCCAGCCTATCTTTTTCTTAAAAGATAGAGCTTGGTCTGGTGAAAGCACAAAGCCAAAGCCTATTCAAATGACAATACAGCAATGTATACAAATTCTGGTATAGAACATTTAAGTTTATTTAAGTTTAATTAAAAATAATAAATAATTGCCTATTTTCACAGCAATAACACAGGCATATTCCTATTTAATTCATTATCCTTGCATGGCATAATGGAGCCAATTCAGCAAGTTTCTAATAATTCATTAATTAATTAATTTAATTGCAATAACGGACAATTTAATGTACCAGCATTTAGAAGGAAATCCATCAATTCACCATAGGACGGCAAAGGCCTCCCGACTTTATTGAGAAGGCTGTGCGTCTGACGTGGCACTGGGGCGGAAGTCGCTGTTTGTGTTTTGCATTGGCCCGTAATCTCTATGGTGTTTTGGTTCCGAAGAGGAAGTTGCGAGAGAAAAGAAAGGAGGAGAGGAGACGTGATCGGGGTTGTTGAGATAATTTCTCGGTCCAGCAAAACGAAATTAAACAGTTGACGATAATTAACGGGCCATATCGTTGGAGAACAGTATATAGTGGAATCATCAGCTGACTCCCAGGTAAAACGAACGATCTGTTCGGGGAAGCTATGTTACAGTAGCTGCGTTCTAGCTAGGTACAGCTACGCTTGATGGCTAGCTAGCATAATAAGATGACAATAATGAAACAGGCCCTAGCCTGAATTCGGTAACTGTTAACATCCTGTATTTGTTTTGACAGCTGATTGTGTTGGGGACCGTAATATGACTGTTTAGCCATAGTGATTTGTGCAGTTAATTTTTTGTAACACAGATACAAGTGTGTTGTCCAATGTTTTGCTAACTAGCAATGTAGGTTAATTGGTATATTTACTTATTAGCTATCCTAGCTAGCTAGTAAACATGCTAAGCTATCTAGCTAGCTGGGTAACTATGCTGTCTGTGAGCTAGAAGCCACTGTCGCAGTTTAAAGCTGCATTTTAGCTCCTCAGCAACACGAGAATCAGCTGTCATCGTTGTATGACTTGATGTCAAACTACCAACGTTAGCGTTTGGGCTTGTCCTGCCACGGTGGCATTTGGAGTAAACAAGCAAGCAACTAAGCTAACCCAAATCAACTCCTGTGTGTTTAAATATGGCGGCCCTCTTAAGAATTTTAGCTACGAATACAAAATCAGATGCGGAATTTGAGGAACGGGTGACAGTGAGAGCTTGCAAATGATGTAGCTGCTTGATTAGGAGTGGTGCTTATTGGGTTTCTAGCCTCTCACAATGTATCAGGTCAATACATCGCTGACGTTAATTTGATAGGTGCCTTGCTATCTATGTATGTTCAACAATCAGCTTGTTTGCCACAGCTAGCTAACAAGTTGACAGACAACAAGTTAACGTTAGCTAACGGTACTGACATAGATTTGCATTTGTTGTAGTCGGATGTATTAGGATAGCAGGTCTGGAAAATATCAACTTGCACAAAATCCGCTTAATGATATAAATATAAATCTGCTTAGGCATGCCTAATTTCTTAGATATGCCTGCCCCTGTCGCGCTATGCTCAGGTATCAACATTTTAAAGCTTTGGAATACGTCCGTGGAAACCAACCCGAGGCCACACTTGGTATCGTTAAAATGCATAGCGCAAGTAACAGTGTGCCACTAATAGGGAAATGATCAAGTTGCCAATTTAGACAAGTTAACAATAGTTACATTGTATCCTGTTGGTTCCTGCTATTGTGCATTCTATTTTGTCTCGAAGAAATGTAAGCTATGGTATCTATGTTGTGGTGGGCGTCAAATATTAGCACTATACCTAGCTTTCGACTACATTTTGTGGGCAGATATTTACGAACGAAATACACTGTAAATGGCCGGAGAGACAATTGTGATGCTACGTATTTGTATGTTCTTGTTAGCTAGTCAGGTGTGCCGTTGCATGTTTGTTAAACCTGTAGCCGACTGCGCAGCATTTCTAACGTCACTTGCAAGACATGCAGCATATGTCTAGGAGAAAAGGGTCAGCGCACTTCGATTCTCGTGTAAACACTGATATTGGTGTTCGGCCTTAACGATGTCTCATGACACATATTAGGTTGCTAACATTGGTGCGTTTGTTTTCCCTCTGTTGCAGAGCTTAGTTGCTATCGTCTTTTTAAAGCTTAGCTTATGAACTCCTGGGTTGTTTTAGGAAGTGACATTACCCTCAGTTTACCCCTTGATGTTTATTTTGACAACTCTGCTGACATTCTGATTGCTGTCCAACCCAGAGTACTCTCCGTAGTCGCTGTTGTTTGTTTGCCAGTGGCCCAGCCTTTCCTGATTAAACTAAAACGGTAATTCAGTGGGCAGAATGCCTTGCAGTTTGAGCCAGAGAGGAGGCATCCTGATTTTTCTCTGGTTCAGCTCCTGCAAAGTTGATGTTATCTCAATGCACAGTGCTAGTGTGTTTTTTTAGTACACCCTTACTGTAGGTTCTAGATACTTCCATTATGAAGTCAAACTCGCTTTAGCTCTGTTATCTAGATTCAGGCCATAAGTACTTCCACATCATCCTGTTTGATTGCATGTGTACTTTACAGAGTCGTCTTTTGGGATTTGAAGTACGGATTGTTCTTGAATCCATTCAGGGAGAGTGGTTGTTTAGGACTAACCATTGTGCTGTGTTTATTTACCGTATGTAGCACACTCTTATATGCACACACAAACATTAAGACATAAACAGACAAATTAAAAAATAATTGTGTGTGTGTGTGTGTGTTTGGGTTTGGGCCCGGCAGCCGGCAAACCACGGGACAGTGCAGCGTGTGTGTGAGTGAGTGACACGGAGTGGGGTGATTGACACAGGTCATGGCCAATCGGGGAGGAGCGACACGCCCCAACGGGCCCAACGCCGGCAACAAGATCTGCCAGTTCAAGCTGGTGCTACTGGGGGAGTCTGCCGTGGGCAAGTCCAGTCTGGTCCTGCGCTTTGTCAAAGGCCAGTTCCACGAGTTCCAGGAGAGCACAATAGGAGGTTAGTCTTCTGGGGAGGCAGAACATGAACATTGATGCATAGTACACATATAACACACACACACACACACATGCCCGCCCGCCCCCACACACATGTATGTTTTAACACACTGCATACACACACACACACACACACACACACACACACACACACACACAAAACATCTGTATACTTTAATGCAACAAAATGTGTTTTGCATACTGTGTGTACCCATGCTTACACAAACCCAACAAACACATACTATAGTCTCAACATAGTGTTTGCAGTGTATGCACTTATACACAGACACACATGCATGGAGACGCTCGACAGGCACACTATCATATGAAGTTATACACATCCAAACAAATGCTTGAACATAAACATATGCAAATACATGTTTGCACACACACATAAATACATATGTGCATGTGGACACATGCATTTTTATTAATTGTTTTATTTAGTTGGATCAATAAGTAAGCGACATCTGTGATTGAATGGTGGTTATACAGCATGACATTTTGAATACCATGTTTTTCATAACTGTAATTTTTTATTTTGCACATCTAGTAACTCTTGACCGTTGCGTTGGTAATAGATCCACCCACGGCTGTGGTAACCTGTAGCACTCGAGTCAGCATCCAGGCACATGCCTACGGCTGATCCACAACCCAAACCCACTCTTACTTGTGCCATATTGCTTAAATATATGTTAAATATATGCTTAATCTACATTGTTGATATGTTGGTATAATTATTGATTGTAAGTTGAGCTTTTATATTGAGCTTTTTACTTTTATAGTAAAAATAGCTGTAGACATATGATAATAAGTAAAGGAGCAGGTTCATGTGATAAATTGAGTTGGTATTAAAATAACTGCAGCAGTACTCAACAGTACTTAATTTCTGTCATTGCTGACTGTCCCCTGTCCATGCATAGAGAATCTCCACTACGTCATTCTGGCCTCACTGAAAATAATGCCACTTCCTCTAAAAGCCTTTTTTTTGTTTTTGGTAAAAAGCCGGAAGTTCATGTAGCTAAAGTGCTCCTTTAACTCTGAGAAGGCGCTAGACTTATCAGGGTGTTGTTGTCCAGACTTCTCTTAATGATATACCTGTGTGTGTGTGACACCGACAGAAAGGCAAAGTATGCATGTCATAATTAGGCATTAGGTCAACAGTATTGTGCGTTTGTGTGAATGTAAAGGCATATGCACCCTTGTGCAAATGTGCAAATGAATGAAACAACAGCAGAACAGAAATAATTGATTTCTTGTCCTTACTCTTAAATCCCTATTGAAGTCCCTCACATGTCTTATGTCTTGCAAGGGTCTTGTTTACTTTACGATTTCGAGAAATGGACCCCTTTTCCTTCTTTATGTTTTGCTGAAACAAACTTCTGGGTGTACATATGTTTAAGTCAGGCTTTTGCAGGCTGGATAGAGATTGCTCCATCTTCAGACTTTGAAGGAAGTAAACAGAGCTGGAAAAAATACTCAAACACACACACGTGCGGGCATGTACACACACACACACACACACACACACACACACACACACACACACACACACGCACGCACACACGCACGCGCACACACGCGCGCGCGCGCGCGCGCACACACGCACTCCCCAAGCCTTGTCCAATCTATAACACACACAATGTTCTATACCCTTGGGTACTGACCTCAGTCCATGGTGTATGGTATTGATCGGTTTATTAGCGATGTGACTCCATCAATAGGCTAATTGGCCCAACCTTTTGTGATTGTATAATTAACACCCCCATATTATGTGAATTTGATTTGTGATTCAGAAATGAAACTGAAACCTCTTTCTTACTCTGCTTGCACCCCTTGGTGTGTGTGTGTGTGTGTGTGTGTGTGTGTGTCAGCTGCTTTTTTGACCCAAACGGTGTGTCTGGACGACACAACGGTGAAGTTTGAGATCTGGGACACAGCAGGACAAGAGAGATACCACAGCCTGGCTCCCATGTACTACAGAGGAGCCCAGGCTGCCATCGTAGTCTACGACATCACCAACGAGGTACACACACACACACACACACACACACACACAGGACAGGAGAGATACCACAGCCTGGCTCCAATGTACTACAGAGGAGCACAGGCGGCCATCGTAGTCTACCATTTACCATTGTGTTTCATGACCTCACCTACAAAACTTAGGAACCAGTGTTTGGGCTGGCCATAGCAGAGGAGACCTACTGGGCAGAGGGGGCACAGCCGACCCACACTGAAGCTGACACGCACACTAAAGCCGACCCACACACTGAAGCCGGCCCACACACTGAAGCTGACACGCACACATTGCACACACTCATGCTAGGGCCTACTTCCGTGTAATTACACCTCAAAGAAAAAGTGTGTTAGGAGTTTTTATTTCTTAAGTAACAACAAATGACGGAGGGTTTGCAGTTAAATACCCCTAGACCAGGGGTCTAAAACTAAAATGAGCTGGGGGCCACTTCTGCTAACGTCATCTGATTGGAGGGCCACGTCAGTGTTAAAGAATAATACCAAAAAAGGCTATTTTTGAAAATGCAATGTTTTTTTTTTGTTTTTTTTTCAAATACTACACAAAACTGCAAACAGAAAGTGCAAGTCTTTTTATCTCTTTTTAGACACCTGTGCTAGCAACCTTAGCTTATAAATAAAATAATGCTAAAATAAATATTAATACAAATTATGAAAACAAACAGAAAGCATAAAACAGATTTGTGTGTGTTTCACACCAAATAAAAATATTTTCCTCTCAGAACTTATTTAAACCTGGCAAACTTTATAGGCGTCAGGGTTAAGAAAAGAGCACCATTGGATTTTGACATCAAATTTTCAAAAGGCTTGAAAGTGGTCAGAGATAAAGTCCTACTGTAAATGTAAAAATCTTTGAGTATAAACAAAAGTTCATGAAGGGGGTACATTTACCCATCTAATTTGCCACTGGATGGCAAGCACCTCAAATTATGCACCTTTCAGTAAATACTGGATGTTGAACATATTTGAGCAGGTCTTTTTTGTCATATTACCCACATAACAAATTAACAGGAAAACAGTAGGCCTAAGATGTAAACCAACAATAGTAAACTATTACTAGCCTATAACCACAAACCGTTATTATAGGCCTACAATAAAGCAGCCTGGTCAAATCAGTTCCTATCGTGGATGACTTTGTAGTTTTTCAGAGCCCTATTTTTACTACCCCTGCTGTCTGTACCACGTCCATTATGGACACCATCATCACAATTACCACTGCCACCTCCAGCTATGTTGGGCAGAGGGTCGAAATAAGCATGTATGCTTAGTGGACACCGTCGTATACACACAAAGACGCACCTCTTTTCACAGATGCACCGTGACTATCACTGTCAATACACGATCGATCATAATCTCCAAAAGGCATATTCTCCTTCAGAATTAGATTAGGTGAATAACATAATCTACCCAAGACTTCATCACGCGTGAACGTTTTTTCAACATTTGGAGTAGGCCTATTTCTCCATTTCTGTTTCAATTTGTGCAAAACTATGGCCTGCATCGCTTCCTCGTCATTACAAACAAATGCACGTCTTCGTGTTTCTCGCGTGTAATATGAGTATTTCCTGAAACGTTGTGCAGCGAATTTGGGCTTGAATCGAAGCTTTGGATGTCTAGCAACTAGTGGAGGAGAGTACAAATGGGATTTGTCACCATACTTAGATCTATCGTCTATTTTAATCAGTGTTGTTGTTTGTCGCAATTAAAAATACCCTTAAGGGCCGAATTACATTATTATTTTGACATTAGCGGGCCGGAATTGGGCCGGGCGCGGGCCAGGAGTTTGAGACCCCTGCCCTAGGCAATTACCCCCTCCTCTGCGCCGTAACACACACACACACACACACACACACACACACACACACTCACACACACTCTCTTTGTAGAAGTTAAGGCTAACATTGAGGCCCACTCTTCTGCACACGCCACGTAGACCCAGATAACAGGCAGTGTTGGGAAATCTCTGTCTGGTGGGTGCTCAGCCACACCAGATCTAGACCTGTGCCACATTCATTGCTAGTGCTGCATTCCAGACAGACACCTCAAAAATCAATATTTTCCAACCTCCTACAAGAAAAAAGTATAATCGAACACCACTCAGAGTCTGAGTGCCTATTTGCAAAACTCTGGTCAAATCCATCAACCCCTACTTTAGAGTTAAAATAGGGAAATTCCAGGATGGCAGGATTCAAGTTCTGAGTTAGAATGAGTCTGGGCGGTGGTAGCGCAGTGGCTAAGAATCTGGGCTAGCATGCAGTGACCAGACAAGTTGGGGGTTTAAGTCCGGCCCCCCACCGTTGTGCACTTAAGGTGCTGAACCCTGAGTTGCTCTAGGGAGACTGACCTTATAATAATTTACATAAGTCGCTTAGGAGAAAAGCATCAGTCAAAGGAATCAGTAGAAGTCTAGAACACACTAGTCTTGTCTGGTCCAGATCTTGGGTCGGGGCAGCCGTGGCCTACTGGTTAGCGCTTCAGACTTGCAACCGGAGGGTTGCCGGTTCTAACCCCGACCAGTTGGCACGGCTGAAGCCCTTGAGCCCTTGAGCAAGGCACCTAATCCCTCACTGGTCCCCGAGTGTTGTTGCAGGCAGCTCACTGCGCCGGGATTAGTGTGTGCTTCACCTCACTGTGTGTCCACTGTGTGCTGAGTGTGTTTCACTAATTCACGGATCGGGATAAATGCAGAGACCAAATTTCCCTCACGGGATCAAAAGAGTATATATACTATACTTACTAGATCTGGGGCAGACCCGGGGCAGGTGTGGTGGAGTGCTAGCAGTGCTTCTGTGGCTTACCAGTTAGAGCAGGGGTTTTCAAATTCTGAATTCAATTGTGAACTAGTATTAATGTATTATAATATAATATTCAGTAGTCATATTTGAATGCTTAGCTTGAATGATGTTTTTCTCATATCATCCTGTTTTTAAAGCAGGCCTACCTGCAGGCATGTAATTGGGCTACGGGGTTTCTAGGAATAGCATGTCTGAACGGGCACTGCACTACTAGTGAATTAAAACAACATCAGATCCAGCGGACCGAGACAGGAAAAGTAATGTGGAACCAAATGCGATAATAATATTTTAACGTTACCATTTTGCCAGGGTGATTAGGTCAGGTGGGGCTTGAAAATTCCCCACATCCAAAGTGGGGAATGACAGAAAAAGTTTGAGAACCACTGATCTATTCTATGCTGGAAGGCCCTTTGAATAAAACTCCACTCTTAGGGCGGGATCAGACAGGTCATTGTTGATGCTGTGAGAGGCATCTCTTTTCTATTATTTGTCTTTATTGGCAGGAAGTGTTTTGCGCACTGCTCAAAGGAGAATTCTGGCTATTTTTCACATAGATCTCGGTTTCTCCAGGTCACCGAATATTGCTGGTACAAAAAAAAGAAAGAGTAATCATAATCACGACCCCAGAGTGTAGCACTGTAGCTGTCTGGCAGCTCTAGCTGTTGGTTGCAGCAACAAGCTAGATAGCACAGATTTTTATTTATTTTTATTCTTTTAACCAGCAGTACTTACTGACCTCGAGAAAAAGAGATCTACCGCTATGTGAAAAATGGCCTGAATTCTCCTTTAAGTATAAGTATATATACTCTTTTGATCCCGTGAGGGAAATTTGGTCTCTGCATTTATCCCAATCCGTGAATTAGTGAAACACACTCAGTACACAGTGAACACACAGTGAGGTGAAGTACACACTAATCCCGGCGCAGTGAGCTGCCTGCAACAACAGCGGCGCTCGGGGAGCAGTTGAGCGGTTACAAGTCCGAAGCGCTAACCAGTAGGCCACAGCTGCCCTGTGCACTGGACGCCTCACATTTTTGCAGAGGTGCCCCGAGGTCCTCAATTGAAACAACTCCAGGCGGAAAAGCGTCCTGACATCAAACATAATGCACCTCACGTTTTACTAAAAGCAAACTGCCCCCTGTGTGATCGCTTATTCTACTTGCAAGTGTCTGTGAACCTGACTGTGTGCATGTTTGTGTGTGTGTGTCTGACTCTATGTGCGTGTTTGTGTGTGTCTGACTGTGTGCATGTTTGTGTGTGTGTGTCTGACTCTATGTTTGTGTTTGTGTATGTGTGTTTTCTGACTCTGTAGTTGTGTTTGTGTGTGTGTCTTAGGAGTCTTTTGCTCGAGCGAAGAACTGGGTGAAGGAGCTTCAGAGACAGGCCAGTCCCAACATAGTCATCGCACTGTCCGGTAACAAGGCTGACCTTGCCAACAAGAGAGCTGTCGACTTCCAGGTGTGTGTGTGTCTGTGTGTCTGTGTGTCTGTTTGTCTGTCTGTCTGTCTGTCTGTCTGTCTGTCTGTATGCACATTATATTAACAAAGCAAAGTTAAGGTTACAAAACGTGTGTGTGTGTGTTGGCTTTGCCTTGTGAGTTTTGTCTTAAAGTCTTTGTGTATGGATTCTGTTAAAGTCTTTGTGTATGGATTCTGTTAAAGTCTTTGTGTATGGATTGTGTTGCAGGATGCGCAGTCCTATGCAGATGATAATAGTCTACTCTTCATGGAGACGTCGGCAAAGACATCCATGAACGTGAACGAAATCTTCATGGCAATAGGTTTGTTTTTCTGATCAATTTGTTGTTTGAGCATCAATGGGTTTGAGAGTCAGGTGTAGAAAGTTTTACTTGCATAGGTATGTGTATTTTTTGAGTATATGTGTATGTGAGATTTTATACATATTTTTTTTGCAGCATCCATATGAGTTTTTACGTGTGAAATGTTTCTGAGTTATTTTTCTGCTTCCCGATCTGGACGTTAATGAAATTGAAAACAGATCTATAATTTCCTCATCTCTCTGTCTCTCTTTCACACACTCACACACACACACACACACACACACACACACACACACACACACACACACACATTCACTCACTTGTGCGCACACACCACACACACTGACTCGCTCACACATATCACACACACTCACTCACCCACACACACACACACACACACCCACACACTCCACATCCCACCACAATCTTTATCTCTTGTAGCGAAAAGGTTGCCCAAGAGCGAGCCTCAAGCAGCTGGTCCTAACAGTGGGCGAAGTCGGGGGGTGGACCTGACGGAGACCGCCACCCCCACCAAGGCCCCCTGCTGCAGTAACTAAGGCAACGCCCTGTTCCAGCGCTGTGATTCGTCAGTCACTATTGAGACGCCCCTCCCCCTCCCAAAACTATTTGATCTGCAGTAACACACAAAGCTAAGCTCCACCCCCTTTCGTCTCGTCTCTTCTCTGCCGTTGCTAACACAAAGCCCCGCCCTTCAGACAGGAAGTGACTAATTACAAGCTCCGCCTCCAAAACGGTCTGGTCCAATGGAGCGCCTCTAACTCAGCTGTCACTAATCCCCCCCCCCACTCTGTGTGTAACCTTGGAAACGAGAGGCGTGGCTTCCTTTGCCCTGCCCCTCCAGCACAGCTAAAGACTTTAGAAAAACATTTCTAATGAAGTCCTCTTCTTTTTCTGACTCATTTTTTTTATTTGATTTGATTTGCTTTTTTGTCTTTTTTATTTCCTTTCTCATCTTGTTTTAAATGTACTTAACAGAATTATGAATGCATGCATCACTACAAGGCCTAACATAAACAAAAATAACAACAAAAAAAAACAAAAAACAAACCAAACAACACAGTGCAAGAATTTGTGCTGTTCCATGAAGCTATAAACAGGAGTTTGGTCAACACACTAGCACATGCACGCAGGCACACACACACTGACACTTACCTGAAAACACACGCTAGTCCATACAGTGGCACGGCCTTGTCTACTTCCTGCACACCTGCTGATATTGTGGAGGTGTGCATAAACGCATAGTGTTACACCGTGTGTGTGTCTGTGTGTCTGTGTGTCTGTGTGTCTGTTTGTCTGTTTGTGTGTGTCTCTGTGTGTGTTTGTGTGTGTGTGTGTGTGTGTGTGTGTGTGTGTGTGTGTGTTTGGCTGACCGGAAACCCTCATAGAGAACAGCACAGAGGTAAAAACTTAAGACACATCGGCACAGGTCACACTTAACCTTTAGTTGGTTGGTTACACACGTTCACTTTTAGAGCCGAAAGTAGAGTTTGTTTTTTCCCCTTTCTCTTCCTTCATGCCCATCTCATAATCTGTCCACACACACACTCACACACACACACACACAGACACACACAAACACACCCATCTGGTCTGTAATTCTGACAGCTGTCTTCTCATGCCTTGCACTAAGTATGCTCATGATTCTGTCCGATGACCGTGTGACATAGAGAAATATATAAATAATTTACTGTAAATAGGGTGATGCAATGTAGTCGACTTTTCATTTCATATTTACACAACTAATGCTTGCTAGGGAGTTGTCTTGGTAATGATAAAAAAAAAAAAACTGTACAGTAACCAGTAACCTGCTTTGATATGGGTTTGGACATATGAGCTTTTGTTTTTTTGTTTTGTTTATTTTTCACAGAAATGGTTAAATTATAATCTTTGGTGGTCTTTATAAATGTATGTAGTGTTATTAACAAATGGAAAACAAAACAAAAAAAAACAGACGTGCATTTCTTTAGTCTGAACTGCTGAGGGTTGTATTAGTCCTAACAGGTTTCCCCTGTCGGCCTGCCCCCCCTGCCCCTGTCCCGCACTTATCCAATCAGAGCTGCCCCAACACCACCTAGCCCCTCCCTCCCTCCGTCAATCAGACTCCCCGACCAACCAGACGCAAGGCACTGGACCAGAGGCCCTGGCTGACTGGCTAGCTGTCAGTCACATGATGGGTGAAAGTTTGGGTGAGCAGGAGGAGAGGGGGAGCTGCGCTGACCTCACGTGCGCTCGCTCGCCAGCTCACTCGCAGAACCACACACACACACACACACACACAGGGTTCCACATGTTCTGTGTCCTCTAGAACGTTCTCCATCCGCTGGGTGTGTGTGTTCTACATGTTTATTTGCAGTGAGTGCTAAATGCAGCCAGGTCAACAAAAAAAAGAGAAAGAAATACAAAAACAACAAAATCTAAATGCGAGCATTTTACAGTACTATTCATTTACCAAATAAAAACATCAATAAAGACATGAATACCTAATGAATCCTGATTACTTACTTGGTGAGTGGCTGGGCTGTGGGCAATGCGGTTTGATTGAGATTACAGCTGACTCTGAATGCCTACTCTGCCCACATGTGGGCCCTGTCTGGCACAGGTCCGGTTCACATCTGCCACAGATGATACACATGAAAATGTACCAACTATGGATTAATAATTTGGTATTATTGCTTCACTGGGCACATTGTACCTTGATTGTTCCTTTTTTGTAAGTCGCTTTGAATGAGAGCGGCAGGGGAGTTTTGAACATTCTAACAGAAGATTCTGTTCCACAACAATGTAAGGTTCTAAAATTCTATGTTGAATTCAATGAACCCAGATATTCCTTAGAACGTTCAATTTCCAACATTCCTGTCACACCGGTTAAACGAAAATGGTACAGGGTCTTCATTACAGAAACATATCCTAACTGCTTGACCTGTCTTAAGTTTCAAAGATTCTATGAAAAAAAAAATCCTATCTTCCTATTACAGAAGCAGTTCCTAAACTCACGACAGTTGGTTGCTCAAGACAGACAAACCATAATATCAGAGATAAAAGACAGGAAGCAAGAGAGTGTGTCAATATTGATTCATTTGATGTGCAGGATAAAAGCATGAAAAATGTAAATATATTAATTCATAATCAATAAATAATAGTCTAATATTCTGTTATGATGATTAATATTTATTTGTCATAAATGTTTTAAACACATAGCTTATACATTTTATATTGCTTGTCCAAGTTTTCACTTAATTAACCTATTTAGTGAAATATGCTTTACGGTGTCCCCAACAGTCAAGTTTCTCATCTTGTCGTAGACTGTATAGAACTATATAATATATTATACAGTCTATGGACTAGGCAACAACCCAACAAGACTGAGCAGTCAGCTTTGGCTGTTATTTTGAATTTAGGATCCTAACTTGCTATCCTAAGTTCAAAGATTCTTTGGGTTAGGATGGTTCTGTAATGGCCAAATTCCTATTTTAAGATGATTTTTTTCCTAAATGCAGTTAGGGAACATGCTTCTGTATGAAAAATCCTAAATGGTATCCTAAACTGAGATAAGATAGGATACCAGAGTAAGGAAGTTTCTGTAATGAGGCCCTGGTCTGGTTTAGATCTGACACAGCAGGGCTGGTTAATATCCAGTTTAGACCTGGCACAAGTCTGGTATGTAACTGGTTTAAATCTGGTTTAGGTGTGGGTCAGAGACAGGTGCAGCCAGTGACTCAAAGCTGAGAAAGAAAAGAGATCTGATTTCTCTGTTCGTACAAAATCCATTCACTGCTTCCCTATTAAGTGCTGTATTGACCACTGCTGTGGCATGGACTAAAACTTATCTTTGGAATAGATCCAAGTCAGTCTCTGGTGAGTCAGTGGGGAACCTTGGTCCCATTCATATATCTAATGTTAAAATCATATGAATGTTATAATTTTATAAGCATTTGAATGTGTCATTTTTTTGTATATTCTGCTGTTGTCAGGGCAGGTGGGAAAGGCTGTTAAGCAGTGTGTGTGTGTGTGCACGTGTGTGTGTGTGTGTGCGTGCGTGCGCGCATGCGTGCATGTGTGTGTGTTTGATTTAGTGAATTTTCCAGAATGAAAGTGGCAGATCTTTTGTGCCAAGAGATCTTAAGGTACTTTTTGGCCACAGTGTATGTGTGTGTGTGTGTGTGTGTGTGGGGGGGAGTCTCTCCAAACAGGACTTGACAGAGATGAGAGATGTCTCTGCAGGACAGGTATGAAGTAGCCTAGGCATAATGAGTGGGACTTCAGAGGAAGAATCCTTCTGCACTACAGGTACGATGTAAGTATAAGCCTTATGATGGGAGAGTCACGTGACCTCTGAGGTGCTGCTGCAGGTTTGTTATCTATTCCACACACAGCAAGTTACACTGGGAGAGGATGACGCAACTGGTCTAAAACTGAATAACATTTTCACTAGTACGGGCCTAGTAGCCTATTTGGCCACAAACCAGCAAAAACATTATGTTAAGGCCTTATGGCCTAGCTTTTACTCAATTATGAAATCGTAATAACCAGGTCTCCACCCCCTCGCAACACACACACATAGCTGTCTCACAATCAGTAACGTTGGCTGATAATGCAACTCTCTGTTAATGCAGTAGGCTAATTGTGCATGTCGGAAGCGTCCTGTCTATCTGGCAGCGGTGGTAATTGGGCCTGTCTTACTCCGTTTTTTCTGCAGGATCCGGTTTGACCTTGAAATTTTGTTAACGAATGAGTGCATTTTTGTGACCCTACCGATTCATAGAGGAATATTCATTTGTGTCCCCTAGCGGAGGAGAGACGGACTTACAATGTCAAATGAAAGAAAAAAAGGGATGATCGCCATGTCTGAATCCCGCTGTTGAGAAGTGGAAAACGGGTGTGTGTGTCCGAGAGAGCGTCGAAGATTCGGCTCGCGGGTCCTGTTCGGGCCGGCTCCCCGGGATGTCGGAAAGCGCGGGGGTCCCGCAGGGTTCCCCTGCCGTCGGAGCCTCGGGTTCGGCCCCGGCAGCGCCTGGAGCCGGGGGAACGGAGTGTTCGGGCTCCGCAGTCGGATCTGCACGTATCGCCGTCAAGAAGGCGCAGCTCCGCGCCTCCCCGCGACCGAAGAAACTGGAGAAACTGGGAGTGTATTCTTCTTGCAAGGTACCCGTGCCTACCTGTCTCTCCGTCCAACCTTTCCGTCTCTCGCTATGGCGATGGATTATGAGTTAGTTTTGGTTTGTGTGCCTGTGCCCTGCTGACAAGCGCTTCATTTTGCAAGCGCAGCATAAGGGGCCATAGATGGTGTTTTTATTTCCCGCATTTTAGTATTACATTTTTTACCAGCTTGGAAGTTGAACAGTAAACAACGAGGCATTTTAATGCCGAATATTGGATATTTACGTTATGTGCAAAGGAAACTTTGCTGCTGCGTATTCCAGGGAAGACGTAAACACACATACTTGGCGGTTTGTCAAGTCCAGTGTTTTGAATATCTTGGACTGAGTGAGTAGCCTACACTAGCAACAGGACACTGTGCTGTGGACGACAGCCATGCCAGACACTGGGCGAAAAGTGACTGTTTGTTGGTTTGTGTGTGTGTAGGCCTACGTGTGTGTGTGTGTTTTGACGTATGGGTTTGTTGTGAGACGTGAGATTATGTTTGTCGATTCCATAGTTCGGCCAGCCCCGAACAGCGTCTTTGTTATGACAGGGTGACAGCTGCTGGGGGGCGGGGCTAGCTGCTGCGCCCCCGTGCGCGCTCCCGTTCCGAGCGCGCCACCGCACCACGATGTTGTTGATAATTGGAGGGCAGAATACTCCCAGCTGATAGGCCTACTCGAATAGCACCGTCAGTTATAAACACAATTTAAATATACATTAGAAACTAAAACTAATTGAATTAACATTTTTTAAATGAAATATAGCTTTATTTCTTAACATTGCAGCTTCCTTGAATTGGCATAAGGAGAGAAAGTGTAATATAGAAATTGAGTCTAATCAGCGAAACTGTTGGAACTCTCTTGTGTTTGTCATAACTTTTTTTCTTTTTATTGAAACTGTATATTTCATGTGAACGTGTTATGGTTATGCCACATGACCAGTTTACGATTGCGCTCAGTAATATCACATTTATTGACACTGTTGTCCAAATTGACTTACATGTAAACTATATTACAAGGGATTACATTGTATCTGGAGTAACTCTGGGTTAAGTGTCTTGCTCAAGGGCACAGCGGTGGAAGCAGGGAATTGAACCCACAACCTTTCAGGCTACTGCATGCTAGCCCAGCTCCTTAACCACTGCCCATACTGTAGGCCACTCTAGGTATCCAAGGTAAGCAGTTAGTTTTCAGGTGCACAAGCTGATATGTGTGTCTCTGTGATCAGGCGGAGGGAGCGTGTAAATGTAATGGGTGGAAGAGCCAGAACCCTCCACCCACCCCCCCTCCACCCACCCCTCCGCGGGCGGAGCAGCTGGTGGTGGTCAACCTGATGGAGCCCTGTCGGAGCTGCAGCCACGCCCTCAGTGAGTGTACACACACGCACACGAAGATGCACACATGCACACACACTTACACACACACATACACACAGACACACACAGAGATGCTGGGACACACTTACACATATAGTACAGACAGACACACACAGATGCATACACACATACATGCAGAATGTATCTTCATACCATTGTAGATTTATTTGGATGTGTCAGATATGGCAGTTCGTCCGTGTGTCTGTGTGTATGTGTGTGTTTTAAATGTAATACTGATGGACATTCTTTCTGTGATGGACCAGGTGATCACGTGACTCACCTGCAGCATGTGTCAGAGGAGGAGGTGAACAGACTGCTGGGCATCGCGTTGGACGTGGAGTACCTGTACAACTGTGTGCACAAGGAAGAGGACCCCGACACCAAGCAGGTCTACTTCTCCCTCTTCAAGGTGCGTCACGGCTCCCATCGACACCGCCAGCCTGCTCACACTGCTGTGTGCTCACACACACTGGGATGGGCCTTTGTGTGCCTGCACTCATGGCATTCTTTTCTAATAGCCTGTGTGTGTTTTGTGTGTGTGTGTGTGTGTGTGTGTGTGTGTGTGTGTGTGTGTGTGTGTGTGTGTGTGTGTGTGTGTGTGTGTGTGTGTGTGTGTGTGTGTGTGTGTGTGTGTGTGCGTGCGTGCGTGCGTGCGTGCGTGTGCGTGCGTGTGTGTGCGTGTGTCTGTGTGTGTGTTTTGCAGCTCCTGAAGAAATCTATTTTGCAGATGGGGATGCCAACAGTAGAAGCTCTAGAAAGCCCCCCATTTGAGAAGCCCAGCATTGAACAGGTCAACACAAACCCACCCCAACAATGTCATGAGTGCCTTTTTGTTGTTGTTCCTTTTATTGTTTTGTCTCCAAGTCTGTTGTGGGGGTTGTTTATTTGCTCATCTTGGAAGACAGGGGGTGCTCTTGTAGTAGACAGGAAAACATTCAAATAAGTTCAGTATTTTGTATTCATACAGACACACATAATTGTGACTTTTGATTGACACATGCACATGTGCATTCTCTACACTCCCACCTACTTTAGAATCATTCTAAATCATCTATTTGGACTTTTAGACTTTCATCATTCTATCCACAGCTGTAAAGGTCAACATCTGCTGAAAATGGCTTAAGTAGCATGATCATAATAGCTTTAGAACAAACATTAGCTCTATTTTTCTCCAGTCGCTCTGTGCATTGTGAGTATCACATTCCTTATGTTTGTGTATGTGTGTGTGTGTGTATGCCGGTACGTGTGTGCATGTGTGTACGCATGTGTTTGTGGGTCTGTGTGTGTGTTTCTGTGCATTTGTGTGTGTGTATGTGGGTGTGTGTTGTCCTGTTATCATCCACAGGGGGTGAATAACTTTGTGCAGTACAAGTTCAGCCACCTGCCCTCGCGAGAGCGGCAGACTATCGTGGAGCTGGCCAAGATGTTCCTGAACCAGATCAACTACTGGCAGCTGGAGACTCCCTCCCAGAGACGACAGCGGGCACCTACGGATGATGCGGCCAGCTACAAGGTCAACTACACCAGGTAGCCGCCATAGCCAGTATAAGAAATGGACAGAGCCACTCCATAGGGCTTGAATGGGGAGAAGTGAAGTTGATTTCATTTCCTGTTGGGCGTTGTTCTTTGCACAGCACAGCCTCAAGCTCAGTTTGGTGACATACATGTGGTGTTGAGCAATAAACGGACAGAAACATGGAAAATCTGGTAGCCACGCCTAGAGCATTCAGAATGTGTAGGATGCTTTTAGTTGGAGTGTAGCTTGATATGTTCACACAACTAGTGCTAGTCCCACAAAGCGTCACTGAATTGTTTTTTTTCTTTCTTTCGGACGCTCTCCTCTATGGCTTTCCCATGGGCTCTGCCCCTGATTGCCTTCAAACTTCTCGTTCAGAATATGCAGCTACTTCTCTCCTGTGTGACTGAAAGTTGTTCATGACATAATTTTAAGCATATAGCTTTAGAAAAATGTTTATTATGGGGCCATAAAAAGACATCAGATGTTATGCAGCCAGTCATACAGTATTGTATTTCTCTGGAAAATAACTATTACAACATATCGACATAAAAAGCTTCAGATGTAAAGTTATTTGATGTCAACGTGATGCCAAAATGAATGGCGGTCTATGGAATGCTAACGTTGTTTGCCTCGTTAGCATCAGAGCCTCTGATTAACAAACTGCTTTCCAAATGTTTACATACCCCCTGGGTAGCTGCCTGTCTGCTACACACTGATCACAACACGTACAATCCTGGTGGTTACATTTCATAGCTCAGGTACACTGTCAGCCTCACATGATGGTTTCGGGTGAAGGTGTGTGGATATGGTTTATGTGCACTTACTTGTATGACTATGTGTGTTTATGTGTGTGTATCTGTGTGTGTTTATGTGTGTGTGTGTGTGTGTGTGTGTGTGTGTGTGTGTGTGTGTGTACTGTTATGTGTGTACATATTCTATTTAGTTAAATTCCAAACAGTTGAAATTGTCTCAAGGTGCTTTACAAAACCTATAGTACTGTATATGTGTGTGTCTCTGTAAACAAAAAAGGGTTTTGAATATTGATTGCAATGTGTTATGTAACGGACGACATTACGTTGGGGTATCAGAAAGATAATGCACGTTCGAGTAATACGGCCACCACGCAAAGCGAAATGGCCATTACATCTCAAAGTGCCTCGAAGTTTGTAACAATCTCGGATGAGAATACTATAATTTAGAATAATCAGAGATATCCTTCTGTGTTGAGATATTCAAAAATGCAACATTAGATTAAATAGATTAGATAGATTAAATCAGTAACACATCATTGTTTTCCTCTTATATTTGCCAATACAATACTCTATCTGTAGGTGTATCACATACTCCACAGTTCTTCAATATAAATGACTAACTTTCAGCTACCTACAAGTGTAAAGCAACCCCAAATCTAAGTCTACTTGTTTTGAATTGTTTTAAACAGTGTCAGTGTTCATGGTTCTTAAAAATAAAATTGGGCCAAAAGCTGTGATGTAAACAACACCATACAGTACTGCCGTGCAAAGGCAAAAGGCCGTAACTTCAATTTTATCAAAAATGAGTTTTTGTCATTTTTGGAACAATGGGCATCAATTTTATCATGTGGACAAATATCTTGAGTCAATTTTGTTGTTTTCTTATCAAAATAAGATGCTGTTTTTGCCGTAACTTCAAAAAGCAGAGGGTAAGCCAAGGCATAGCCCGTAACATCAGTTGTGGTTCTTTAGCTTTGTTTCGCGGCTCTATAGAACGCTGGAATTAAGTTACAGTGCACCGTAATTTCAGCGCAGCAAACCATATTAACATTGGTGGTGGGTAAAACAAAGGCAGAGTGTCTTATGCCTATGTATTGTATGTAGGCCTAATTGAAGCACTTCAGCCACACTTCAATAAAGTGAAAAGAAAATGTTGCAGTGGTTGTTTTACTATCTAGCATTAACTATGAAATTCAGCTAGGATGTAGCCTAGTTAGCTAGTTAACTGTTCCTGATCCACAAATAGCCTACATGATAGATGTTGTGCCAGGCAACTGTAAGACACCATAAATGTCTCAAAGCCTGGATACTATTAACTAGTAGCCTAGTACACGTTTTCTCGTGCCATACAGGGTGGCTAGCTGCCTGCCAATCTGCAAGTCCACTCACTGGCAGAAAACAAAGCGAGTGGGTTGGGGACGCCTCACGATACACCTCCCCGTCCCTCCCCGGCGAGGAGAACATGTCGCACACAAACTAACCCAGCAGATAGAACTTAGATCGCAGCTTACCTTTAAAAAAATCCATGGAAAACAACATCCACTGAGAAGACAAATCCATTGTTTAAATCCATCACAAGTTTTCAGCAAGCCCATTCGCAATATAATTATGTGCAGGCTAGCTAGCCTAAAATCTATCAAAGTGCAACGTTGTTCGGATGTTGTCATTCAATTTTAAGTGTCGCTATGAGTAAGCTATTAGCTAAAGCTAGACAGTGTTGGTTGCAAAATATTTGACTCCCATACGAACAAAACTACACAGCATGTCCTTAAGTCGATGTCCCTTTAATTTGTCAAGAAAGAAATCCAATCAATGTGTGACTCCTCCGCCGCCCGCACGACACAGACAGTAAATTATTATGTGTCCATGAGTAGCAAAATTCCTGTAATTGCATATGTTTCCAATGGCATTGGCTTGGATCATGTTGTGGCTGTTTTTTGGTTTTCTGGCTCTTAAAGTGTTATTTTACTTAAATTAAGTACAACGATAAAGTTTTAAAATGTTCCAGTGTAGCCTTCTCATTATTTTGTATTTTGTAATATTCTGTTGATGGAGGCCTAA
>NC_055977.1:28875541-28883041 GCF_018492685.1 Alosa sapidissima
ATCTATCTTTCCTGTGTGGCCAATCTTGGGCTTTGGGAAATCGAAATTCACTGAGAAAATAATCAGCAGACTAATCGACTATGAAAATAAGCTTCGGTTGCAGTCTGACTCACATCTCAGTTTCAGCCTGTGACATATGATGTTGATAGAGGATATCGCAGAGTTATGTTTCTCAACATGCGGGTAGTTTTTATTGGGCTAGCCATACTGGACAACACACTGACTGTTAGCCATGTTTATAACCCATTAAAGCTTTTGTATCTCTTAGCCTTGACCCTTAATTCCATAGAAACAACCTTTAGCCCCTAACCCTGATCCTCCCAAAGAGACATCTTTTAACCTCTATCCTTAAATCTCCCATAGTAACCACCTAATCCCTGTCCCCCAAATTCTATTGGACATAGCTGTATACCATGAGAAATGGATCTGGCCTGTAGAGATTCCCATGGCAACGGTTTTTAACCCTGGTCCTGACCTTTCACATGACCCCTGGCTTTTATCAGAGATGGTTTATTATTATTTTATCTCTGGAGATTGCAGATAATTGGCATATTCTAAAGTGGAATAGTCACAGAATTTACTCACTTGATTATCATCCACACACACACACACACACACACACACACACACACACACACACACACACACACACACACACATACTTCAATCCTCACAATCTCTTCCTGATGTCTTGTCTATGCAGGAAGCACAAAACGTTGTCTTTGATCAAAGATGGCCGTGTGATCGGTGGAATCTGCTTCCGGATGTTTCCGTCGCAGGGCTTCACTGAGATCGTCTTCTGTGCCGTCACGTCCAATGAGCAGGTCAAGGTACCACAGGCTCTCCTACTCTGCCGTGCCAGCACACAGAAGTAAGTTGTATTCCCTCGACCTCGTTGTCATTTGGCGTGTCTCTGTGCTTGTGTGTGTCAGGGCTATGGCACGCACCTGATGAACCATCTGAAGGAGTATCACATCAAACACAACATCCTCAACTTCCTCACCTACGCAGATGAGTACGCCATCGGCTACTTCAAGAAGCAGGTCAGTGACCGACCGCATCCTCGTTCTGCGGTGTGCCCCCTGCGGTGAAACACTGGGGCGTGTATATGTCCATTTTCCTTTGTGTGTTGGATTGTGAAGTCTGTGGAGGTGTGCAGGAGAAAAAGCACGGCAGAGCAGGGAAGTCCTTTTACTGCTCTAGTTATGCTGTAATAACATGTTTAATAAATATAGAGAATTACAAATGAATCAAGGATTAAAAGCTTTGAGTATAGCTTTTGAGGAGCTGTTCATTAAGAAATGTTCATTGACTGTATATTGTGTGAAAACAACATGAATGCATTAATGGTATGGTTCACAGCAGATAGATGTTGTGCTAATTGTATTTTGAGTTTAAAAATGTGACTATAGATTGGACTAAATGTATATTAGCAATTGTAAAAACTGTAAATAAGATGTCTATGTAACCTGCGTTGTGTTGAACCTGCGCGATTCAGCCCCGCACACGAACCCGCGAACAGCAGTACCTCGGATCGGGAGGCGAGCGTGCTAACAATTGAGCCAATAGCCCAGGCTACTGGCTCGCATGCCAGCAGTACTCTTGAGGCGTCGGGGAGTGAGGTTTACCAACGTTCCACAAGCACAGCTAAGCTAGCTGGCATCCGTTACACTCACCCCCCTAAACCTCACTCCCGATCCGGGTCACGGCACCAATGTAACCTGCGTTGTGTTGAACCTGCGCGATTCAGTACTACACACGCCCGGACTCGAACCCGCAAACAGCAGCACCTTGGATCGGGAGGCGAGCGTGCTAACAATTGAGCCAATAGCCCAGGCTACTGGCTCGCATGCCAGCAGCACTCTTGAGGCGTCGTGGAGTGAGGTTTTACTAACGTTCCACAAGCACAGCTAAGCTAGCTGGCATCCGTTACATCTACAAAGTTACCCAACCTCTCATTTCCCATTTTGCCTCCCATTTTGACTTTTGTCCCTCCTTACTTCCCATACTGCTCAGGGCTTCTCTAAGGACATCAAGGTGCCCAGGGCCAAGTACATGGGCTACATCAAAGACTACGAGGGCGCCACCCTCATGGGCTGTGCCCTCAACCCTAACATCCCCTATACAGAGTTCTCTGTCATTATCAAGAAGCAGAAAGAGGTGAGTGCTTGTCAGTGTCTGTGTGTGTGTGTGTACTTGTGTTTAATGTCCCCTCTCCCTTTCTGTATCATATGACTCAAAATTATTTCTTTTTTCTCCCTCTCTCCCTCTCACCATCTCTCCATTTCTCCCTCTCTCCCCTCCTCACCCTCTCTCAATCTCTCTCCATCTCTCCCTCTCTCCATCTCTCCTTGTCCATCTCACCATCGCTCCCTCTCTCCATCTCACCATGTCTTCACCATGTTCCATCTCTTCATCTTTCCTCCTCTCCCTCTCCTCCATCTCACCATGTCTCCCTCTCTCTCCTCCTTTCTATCTTTCCCTCTCTCTATCTCTCCCCACCTCCCTCCTCTCTCCATTTCTCCCTCTCTCCCCTCCTCTCCATCTCTCCCTCTCTCCCCTCCTCTCTATCTCTCCATCTCTCCCCCTCTCTCCCCTCATCTCTCTCCATCTCTTCTCTCCTCTCCTCTCCCCATGTGTCTCCCTCTCTCAGATTATTAAGAAGTTGATTGAGCGGAAGCAGGCTCAGATCCGTAAGGTGTATCCAGGTCTGTCCTGCTTTAAGGAGGGAGTTAGGCAGATTCCCATTGAGAGTATTCCCGGTATCCGTAAGTACTTCCTTTATGTGGAAAAAACAGTATGATATATATATACATAGCTCTGGAAAAAAATTAAGAGACCACTGCACATTTTTCTGATGTCATCCTACGGTTGCTGAATGACATTCAAATGAGTTGACGGTCATATTCAAAATTAAGAGACCACTGCAAAGTTGAATATGACCGTCAACTTATTGAAATGTCACTCAGCAACCGTTGGATGACATCAGAAAAATGTGCAGTGGTCTCTTAATTTTTTCCAGAGCTGTGTGTGTGTGTGTGTGTATGTGTGTGTGTGTGTGTGTGTGTGTGTGTGTATGTGCTTACAGTAAGGCCGACTACATTTGTGTGGATTGGTCTGGGTACTAGGAGATTCAGAAACATTAACTAAATTACATTTGTCTTGTAGGGGAGACTGGCTGGAAACCTTTGGGTAAAGGGTGAGTTTTGTATTTGCTACCTTTGTGTGTGTGTGTGTGTGTGTGTGTGCATGCACATGCGTGTGGTGTGTGCTTAATACTGACAATACTGTGCCTTCTGATGGCCAGGAAGGAGCTCAAGGATCCAGACCAGCTGTACAGCACCTTAAAGACCATTCTACAGAACGTCAAGGTGAGAGACACACACACACAAACACACACACGGACAGACAGACAGATAGACAGAAAGACAGAGAGACAAACATAGTCAGGCAGCTGTCAGACAGACAGAGACAAACATTTACACTAATTGTGTGTGTGTGTGTGTGTGTGTGTGTGTGTGTGTATGGCAGAGTCACCAGAGTGCCTGGCCATTCATGGAGCCAGTGAAGAAGAGTGAAGCCCCAGGGTACTACCAGGTCATCCGCTTCCCCATGGGTAAGACACACATTAGTGTACGTATGCACATACACACAAACATTATGCATGAGCCTACATATGCACCCAACCACACACACACACTCGCATATATTAGTACACACACACACACACTTACACACACACACACACACACACTCTCAATCATAGATAAGGCACAGTCTTGGGTGAAACACAGCAACAGTCATGTCTTGTGTGTTTGTGTGTGTGTAGACCTGAAGACGATGAGTGAGCGGCTGAAGAGCCGGTACTACACTACACGGAAGCTCTTCATGGCCGACATGCAGCGCATCTTCACCAACTGTCGCGAGTACAACCCTCCCGAGAGCGAGTATTACAAATGCGCCAGCCTGCTCGAGAAGTTCTTCTACAGCAAGATCAAAGAGGCGGGACTTATTGACAAGTAGGGGGAGGGGCTTGTGGAGCCCACCCCCACACAGCTACCTTCCTTACTGTGTGACATCACAGAGAGACTCTGGCTGTTCTTTTTTGTTTGTTTGTTTGTTTGTTTGTCTGTCTGTCTGACTGTCTCTCTGTCTGTCTGTATGTTTTGTACTTCTCCAGCACTCTAAACCTGTTTGCAGTCTGCAGCACCTGTTTTAGTTGCACAGGTAGATCTCCAGGTCGCGTGGGTCCTGCCGGGTGTGTGTGTCCTAGCGTCCGAGGCTGTCTGGAGCACTCGTTATCTTACGCCTCAGAGAAAGCTCTGGAAGGATGACTGATTGTCCAGTACCCAGTGGGCCTAAGCCTCAGAGAGAGTTGAACCCATTCAGTTTCCAGGGCGTGCTTCAAATATGTGGTTTTTGAACAACTTACAGTATGTTTCAGAGTAAGAGGTATACCTCTTAATAGAAGAGTCCTGTGGTGTTCTCTTTAAGGAACACGGCAACTTTTGGGGAAATTAGCTTTACCCCAGAGTTGGATCAGAGGATACATACCCTTCGCTTCTCTGTGTGTGCAATAACCTGGTCTGACACTCTTAGCCTAGCTTAGCATAATTTACTGGAAGTGAGTTATTCTAGTTTGCCTACAGCTAGCCTAGCTAAAAGGGAGCTATAGGCTAACTGGAATAGGCTAGGCTAACGGCCTGGGTTATTGCACGCGCAGAGAAGAGAAGGGTATGTATCCGCGTATGTGTTAACTCTGGGATAGACGCCAAGTAAGCTCCATATGAGCAGATGTACCATTTCTTCTGAATTACCGCTAACTTATCCATGCTAGTCGTATATACTTGGAATACCCCCTGATGGATCAGTGTCCAGGAAGCACCACACAGTCACATGACCATTCTCTCTCTCTCTCTCCAGCGCTGATCACTGGGGTGTGTGCTCATCAGAGATCTGCTATTGGCCGTAGCAAGCCAGGCTTTAGTCTAATGTGTGTGTGTGCGCACGCGTTTTAGTGTACATATGTGCGTTTGCATTTGTGAGTTTGTACATATGTGTGTGTGTGTGCGTGTGTGTGCGTGTGTGTGAGTGTGTATGTGTGAGAGAGAGGGAGAGTGTGTTTTCAGATGTTTATATGATTTGCTTGGTTTCATTTCAGACAGAGGTGCTCTTTCAGCCAAACTACCAGTAATAATAACTAAAGATGGTCATACACATGGCCATATTACACTCATACATGTGTGTGTATGTGTGTGAATGTGTGTGTATGTGTGTGTGTGTGTGTGTGTGTGTGTGTGTGTGTGTGTGTGTGTGTGTGTGTGCATGTACGCTGTGAAATGAAGTAGATTGATGCATGATATAATTCCATTCAGTGTGGATAGATCTAGTGGACAGAGGTCCAGTATGAAGTCTCATAAGTGCACACATGCGCATGCACGCACACGCGCACACACACACACACACACACACACACATATGCACACAGATTCACACACCCCCATACACACACACACATACAAACACTCTCACACACGCTAACTCTGCCAAGCGGAGACAGAGGTGCACCAGTCTGACTTGCTGACAGTCAGCCGGTGTGGCAAACAGCAGTTTTGCTACAGAATTCTCCTAATAGACCTCTCCAGAATAAGTCCCGCCTCCGTAACTTCCGTATCCATCCAACTTCCTGGCGTCGATTGTCTATGGGAAATAACATGGCATTTCGAAATATCATACCGGTAAAACATCTGTAGGTAGCGAAGTAGAAAAATCTGGTGGGCAGATTGGCCTACACACTTCTGCCATCTAGTTTCCACTGGATTTTTTGATTGTCGGTGCCGTTTAAGTAGTATACTATAGACTATACTACTTAAACAGCACCGAAAATCAAAAAATCCAGTGGAAACTAGATGGCAGAAGTGTGTAGGCCAATCTGCCCAGCAGCTTTTTCTACTTTGTCACCTACAGAGTTTGACAGGTACGATCTTTCAAAACGCCATGTTATTTCCCATAGACAATCGACGCCAGGAAGTTGGATGGATACGGAAGTTAGGAGGCGGGACTTATTCTGGAGAGGTCTATGATCTGCAGATTTGCCCCATTCTCCTGCCCCTGCTGCCACCCTTGTCTGTTTCCCATATCACTGAAAAGAGTCTTAATTTACGCTCACCTGGGGTGACTAGCCCGCCACCCCCACCCCTTTTACCGCCCCTCCCCCCCACCCAGCGTCTGGCGCCCTCCTGTGGTTGGCAGTGAAAGATGTGCAATAATACCATGTAGTTTTGTTGTTTTGTAAAATGTTTGTACTTTGAAATCTTTAGGAAACACATGGGGCTTTGTCATAAAGGCGGGAGGATATTTAATGGCATTTGTACTTTTGCGTTTTAAAGATAGAGGATATTTTATAGAGCGATTAAAATCGACATTTTGACCAACCCATCCCGAAAGGTCTCTTGTCATTTTGTTTGTGTCGCTGAGCACTTGAGCACTGTATTCTTCTCCATCATGGAACATTATAATTTGAACATACTCAGCAATGTGATTTTTACCAAAGTCCTTTTAGGCAAGTCCCTCCACTCGGCAGCCATATTGCAACGCTTTTTGGGCACTCATCGGGCATCCTATTCGGCAGAAATGCGCGTGCGCAAGGCTTCACACACCAACCTTGCTCCAGCTGCGAGTTCACAACAAATGATTGGCACCATGTCTTCACAACACACCATATGATTGGCTCAATGTATTCACATCACACCACATGATTGGCTCAATGTATTCACATGTCAACGTTTTGCCAAGGAAGGGGTGGGATTATATATGTAAACGGCCATATTGGCTTTACAAACTAAACCCATGCATTTCTATGGAGGATTTTTTGAGCGCTGTGTCTCCTCATTAGAAAGTCTCTGTTTTTACTCAATGGTGCCCTTGTGGTGACAGTGGGCAACTACATAAAAAAAACATTGCTTTGCTCCCCCTCAACTTTTACCACTAAACATGGGTTGGAAAAGCTGAAATACTATATTCTACCATGTTCCCATGACAACATCAAAGGTCCTTGAGGGTGTATGATGGGATAGATGAATAGATACAACCCCAAATCAAAAAAAGTTGGGATGTTGTGTAAAATGCAATGGGAATGGGACATTTCAGTCTCAACACTCTAGCGACTGGTGTCCCTTAGTTCCTAAACTTTCTCTAATTTGGGGTTGTAGTCGATAAACACCATCATTGATCCCAAGGGAAATTCTTTCTTTAAATTTTACCCATCTGTGATACGTGGTTAGCAGTGCTGTGCATTCAATTTTTTTCCTCGTAGCACTGGTGCTACAGAGGTTAATAGTTTTGTAGCACAATCCACAAAATCTCTAGCATCGGTATGTAGTTACAAACACCTTACTGTAGGCTGCACTCTAGAAAATAAGGTGACACTGGTGCTAAGCTGGGAAATCATCCATAGCAGACTGATTTTTTTGTAGCATGTGCTACGTATATGTAACACTG
>NC_055977.1:28888041-28900541 GCF_018492685.1 Alosa sapidissima
CGTCTGCCATGGAAGCCTCAGCCATTGGTGTATGAGTGTGTGTGTGTGTGAATGGTGAATGTGAGGCATGACACTGAAGAGCTTGGAGTGCTTGGAGTAGAAAAGCACTATGGAAATGCACTCCATTATTTAGCATTTACTATTTTTACTATTAACTATTTGTATGATCAGAAATGCTTTGGTGACAGCACAGAGTATGATATACTTTACAGAAGGCTTAGGCATTTGTCTTAACACAGTTATAGTATTTACTCCAGTCCATAGTGTCATCTGAAAGCCTAATTTGCAGTATTGTGCCAAACATGCCTAACATGTCTGTGCACAATATGTAATGGGTAAGGATCAATTGGTATGATCAGAAATGTTTTGACAATACAAAGGGAGTTATTTTTGTTGTAGTCAATAACACCTATTACAGTGTGAACTTGAGAGAAGAGAAAGATTGAGCCAACTGGTTTCACAGACCAGCTGCAGGCCCTTAGTTGGGCTGTATGTGAGGTGAGTTTTAGAACCCAGCTGCAGTGACGTGTTTTGTCTCTCCTGGGGCACCGTCTTACCTGATTGGAAGTACCTGGAACTAGGGGAGTGGTTGACAGGGGAGGGAGGTCTGTGATTCGCTGATTCAGCAGTCCAGGACTGACCACACCTCTGTAATTTCTGCCACAGGTTCCACCTGCATACGAGAGTGTGTGTGTGTGTGTGTGTGTGTGTGTGTGTGTGTGTGTGTGTATGTGTGTGAGGGAGAGAGAGAGAAAGAGAGGTGGATGAGGCTAATGCCACTGAGCCCAACGATGCGTGCGTGTGTGTGTACATCAATGTTGATGAAAGCTCTAGACAACCATGTAGAAATGTGGTATAAATGAGACTGGGATCATGTTTTTATATTACATGCGTGCGCGAGCGAGCGAGTGAGTGAGTCTCTTGGTGTCCTCCCTAAGGTCAAGCCCTGAACCCTCAAAGACGTAACTGGCATCCGTTGAGAAGTGATCGAGTTTGAGAGGCTGTAAGGGTCCAAATTGCTAATAACAGGAATGGGACAGCACCTTTGCCCTGTCGTTACATTGACAACACCAACAACGTATTGCAAACGTTTCAGGGTTAGAGGGAACACGCATCAAATGTGTCCGTGAAGGGGGACATGGAGATGGAGCCTGTGTGTCTCACCTGTACTGTGTTGGAGTGGGGGGAGTGTATTAGGTGGGCGGGGACACATTAGTCTCCTCCTCACACGCCCCGCCCTCTGAGTTCCCTGGCCCCGCCTACCCACACCAGCAGCATGGGCGGGCACACCCGTCCGACGCAATGCATTCTGGGAACCGCCGACCAGCGGGGACGTCCCACACTGAACCACTAAAGGAATGTCTACACACACACACACACACACACATTATATATAAATAAATACATCTATAAATCAAATACATCTAATTAATTTTAATATTCAGTTTACACACTTTCTTTTCAAAATGATCAAATATATGTCAATTTTTGTAAGCGGACACAGTCAATTACATTTCTTGTTTTACCAACACATAATAATAATAATAACCTTAGCTCGAAATACACCAAATCTCTTCTTTCTGTACAGTGTGTGTGTGAGTGTATATCACCTGAAGGCATTTCTTGTCTTAAGTTAAGTTATACCTTATTAGTCCTGTAGGAAAATCCTGAAGGAAATTTGTTCTCTGCATTTTACCCATCCGGGGGTAGTGTACACACATTCACACACACACACACACACACACACACACACACACTCGGAGCGGTGAACTCACTAGGAGCACACATACACACCCGGAGCAGTGCCTGGGTAGTGTCTTACCCACACTAGGTCAAAATACACTAAATACAATCTGTTCTGTACTCTGTGTGTGTGTGTGTGTGTACATGAGTGTGTATCATCACCTGAAGGGAGTGTAAGAACTGGATGCACACACAGGTCCAACCGAGACCGTCGCTGTTCCACACACTCCCGTGGGTCCGGTGGAGGCCGTGGCGGTCCCCCGCCACACAGCACACACACCACGGAAGGCTCGCACACACACGGCAACGACACTGGCTGTAACAACGCAGGAGAGAGAAGGTAACACTCTCGCACACCACCACAGCATGCCACAGTTTAGGAAGCTGCAATCTGCTAATCATATTTTCTTTAAAAAATGACAAACTGATGAATTGATTATCAAAATATTTGGTGATTCATTTAATAGCTGTCAATTACTTGATTAATTGATTGATTGTTGTAGCACTATTAAACAACGCTGGCGGCACACCGGTGTGATGGGAATGTTGGGAAATTAACATTCTAAAGAATATCTGGGTTCACTGAATTCAACATAAAATTGTAAAACCTTGAATTGTTGCGGAACGGAATCTTATGTTAGAATGTTCAAAAACCCTCACCTTTCAGGGCTAAGCACCTATAGCAGCATCTACCATACAACCACATCAGATCACACTGCACTATGGCAGACAACTGCAACAGGACTACACACTCCGCTGTTACCGGTTATCATATAATGCATAAGGATTCATTTCATGTGTACTCTATAAACAGCTTTTTTGTCTGTGTGCGGATATGATCTGTATACACTGTATATACAGTGTGTGTGTGTGTGTGTAATGCTGTGTGCATATACTTTCACCTCTGATTACAAGTGAGCAGCGTGTGTGTGTGTGTGTAAGAGAGTGAGTGAATGTCACCTTTGAACCCAGGGCTGGACATGCCTCCAGGCGAAGGAGCTTGTGCCGCCGTAGTCGTGGCAACGGACAGACACGAGCAGCGGAGGCTAGCGGGGGTTGGGGAGAGGGGACAGCGTCTTCCGCCTTGGTCTTCCTGAGAGGCTCACCGGCAGAGGAGGACCTGAGAGAGAACAGGACGAGCAGTGCAGTCAGGGACTGGGCCTTCTGAAAGCAGGGCATTAATCCAACTCCCAGATAACAACTGACCCCAATCACAGTTGAACACATGACAGCATGGCGTCCATGCAGTTACGTTACGCAGAAATGAAGACAGAATTGTGGTAAACAGAAAATCGTGTCAGCCAAAAAATTTGATTACATCTCTTCCATTTTTGTAGTTCCTTCCAACAGATTCACTTTTGACTGAGAATATCCATCGTTTTTTATTAACTGAGTGAGACATGGAGTGTCCATGCATGAGTGCAGGACAGCGTGAGTGAGTGAGTGAGTGAGTGAGTGCTAGTGTAAAAACATGCAGTGTGTTCTTACCTGCAGGTGGCGCTGTTTTGTGGTGGGGGAGGTCTGGGGGCTCTGAGAGGTGTTTCAGGACCAGTGCGCACCTGCACACACACACACACACACACACACACACACACACACACACACACTCAAATTAGGCTAATGCACAGCAAACTCATATCAGAACAAAATGGCAGTGTACACATACTAATAGTAGACGTATGTGCAACATACACACATTCACCCCTTGAGTCAGATACAAAACATCTCACATACTGAGCAACATACTTCAAAACACCAACCCACTAAAATACAAAACATCTCTCACACACAACTCATCAACACAGTCAAACTCAATACAGTGAACATGCAAACAAAACAATATGTTAAGTGAGCATACACACAGACACACACACACACACGCAGACACACACGCAGACACACGCACACACACACACAGAGATACAGGCAGACACACACACAGACTCACGCACACACACACACAAATGAGTGGTTGCAGTTGGTTACCTTGCCCTGGCGGAGATGTGTGTAGAGCTCGGTCAGCGCCCTGATTCTGTACTCCAGCTCGGACACCTGGGCCTGTAGCCAGACCCACCTACTGCCCAGTCTCGCCCGCTCCTGAGCCCACTGCAGCTCTGTTGCCCGCCGCCTGACACACACACACACACGCACACACAACACCACAAAAACACACAACCACAAACAGACACACACAGACAGAGGGTGAAAAATCATTTTTAATCATGTCACTCAGAAAGTGTGTGTGTGCACTGTATGTGGGACAGTGTTGTCCATTATCATAGGCCTAGGTATAGCACCATCTGAATTTACTGTGTATGTGTGTGTGTGTGTGAGTATGTGTGTGTGTGTGTCTATGGGTGTGTGTTTTACAATGCTGCCAAATGTCAACTAACGAGCCTTCCATCTTAAATGTCAGTGACCATGCCTATTGGCCTACCGTAGGCCAATATGTGATATCTATCTATCTATCTATCTATCTATCCATATCATGTATGTGTGTGTGTGTCTCAGCGACAGACAGTGTGTGTGTGTGTGTGCATGAGACGCCTATATTGATCGATACCTCAGGTCTGAGACACTCACACTGCTTTGGCGGAGCGCGTGTGTGTCCATCCTTTCATCACTGATCCTTCATCTTCATCATCGTCTTCCTCACTCTCGCTGCTTCCCCCGGAACTACTGGCCGTATGGTCCGAGTCCAGAGCGCCCCCTGCCGCCGAGAGCACCTCGCTGCAGCTGTGCGCCAGCCGACTGAGCTCTCTCCTCCGGGAGCTATGGGACAGCACAGCAGCAGGCTTCCGGTCACCGGATCCCTGCGACGGCCTCCGGCTCAGGCCCTGCAGCTGCTGGCTCACGTGCCTCTCCACCTGCTTCACCTGCACGGCCTGCAAGCGGCGAAGTACGCGCTCCGAGCGCTCCTCGAGTTCTACCTGGCGCCGGCTCGCTTCACCTGACGCCCGCTCCACCTGGGCTTCCAGTTTCACCTGAGTGTCTTCTGCCTCAGCAGCATCTGACCTGTCCGCACCTGGCATTTCTGCGACCGCTGCGTCTGGGGAAGAGCTCCCTCTCCCATTTGAGCCACCGTTCCCTCTCTGCTCGCTGATATCAGCCACCGGGGAACTGTGCTTACGGGGTAGGACGGCTTTGTCTTGCGAGGGAGGTGAGGGCCTGCTGCTCCCGTTTAAGTTGTAGCGTCCATTCTCTCCATGGCCGTTGTGGTATCCGGAGGTGCTGGCCAGGAATGAGCGCACACGGTACAGTCTCACACGTCCTTTTGACGTTTGGCAAGGTGGCATCATGTCGTTGCTGTTTACATTACTAGCGTCACCCGCCACACGCGGACACACTGTGGAATTGGATTTGTGAGACCCAGTTGCGCTCGTGCGCCTAATCTGACACTTTTCACCGACATCTTCAGTTGCTTGTTCCGATCCCAGCCACTGCCTGCCGTTGCTCTTTTCAGACACGCCGCTGCTGTGACTCTCGGGGAAAATCCGCGGCGTGTCACCGGAATCCTGCTGTGTTTCACTCCCCGTTCCTAAGCTGCCGCAGTCCCCCGCACGGGCTGTGCCTGCGTAGCACACCCGTTTGGAAGCGCGAGTGTAACTGCATCCCCGGCGCTTACTGTTCGCCGATTCGGCGTTTTGATTGCCACACCTTGCGGCGGCAGTCATTGAAGCAGCAGCCCCCTTGGTCTGAGTCTGCCCTTTAACGTTATAGTTCCTCCTCCCGGTGACCGGGGCTTGCGGTTTGCACGCTCTGCGCTCGCTTCTCGAAGACGCAGGGACCATAAAACACAGACGCTCGCCCCCGTACCTTGAGCCTTCGGGTTCGTGATCAATATTAATGCCGTTATCTTCTCCTGGTCCATCGCTTTGTCTGCCAACCGCACTGCAACCACCACCGAGCCCACCAGGATCCCCGTACTGCCCACACGCACCCGCTCGCTCGCGCGTGATAATGCCGTCCGTGCTGCCGTTCACAAAGAAGCTCGGGGAGCTGCTGTTATTCTTTTTCTGCCTCCCGGAGCCCGGCTCCGCATTGGTGCAGGGGGGAGAGGCAGCAGCAATAGAAGCTTTGTCCCAGTCGCTGTTCGTCTGGGCCTCCGCCACGCAACTCTCCGTGTCACAGCATTCCGTAGGGGTGGTGGTAGTAGCAGTGGCCACTACGGCGCTAAACCTCCCGTCGCCGTTCACCAGCTCTCCGCAGCCGCCTCCAACCGCGCAGCGACTGCCATTCTGCAGTCGCCTGGCCCCGCCAGCACCCACTCCCGCTGCCCCGGCTGCGCTGGCACTCATTTTGGGCCGACTGGAGTAGTAATACATCGCCGTGTCCTTGGCATGGCCAGGCGGACAGCCAGCCTGCGGCAGCGATGGCGACGATGCTCCGGCTGTGCGGATTTTTTTCCCCTTTTAATTTTTAATTAAATGATTTATTTTAATACGGAGGTAGACGGGGTTCCCTTTCTGCCCGCCTCGCTCTAGCTGCCTCTCCCTTCTTCTAGCCGTCAGCAGCAGTACTCCCTTTACTTACTGCGCAGGCGCCACTATTAGCCCATCCCTCTCTAAGGGTGAGGGCATTTTGAGTTTACTGGCAAACATGAAAGGGTATCGGTTTGGGAACAAGCCTGCGTGGACTTTAAATAAACTGACCTCACATTCTTTATCATTGTTGTTTAATTTGACCATATATTTAGCCTATATATTTAGGAGGACCCTTAACATGACCAAGTGGGCCTGCATGTTGTGGGAAGAATGGAAAAATATGAATTTGTAGAACATTGTTTTCCTTTGTGCTCAGTAGCCTACTAAGTTTGTAAAGGTATTGTTCAATGATCAAGTGGATCTGAATAACAATAGGCATTGCATCTTAACAGAGAAGCCATTGTCCTTCATCGCGATAGTAAGCTTCCGTGAGTGCGGGATGACGCAGTGCCCCTGCTACCGCTCGTAGGCGGAGTATTGCTTTGCTCTCGGCAGTTGGCTGCTCGAGTCGTTCACGCTACGTAGTTTTAAAAAAAGGTTAGCCAAATAACAATGGCTTCCCAACCTGGCGGCGGGCTAGTTGGTGGACTAACCAGTCAGCCGACCAGCAGCTCATCTCTTAGCTGGAAAAAGGATGGCACACCCTCGGCCAAGTTCTGGGAGAACCCGGACACCGTGGCACAACTGGAGGGGGTTCGACTGTGGATCGGGAAACACTACAAAAAGGTATTCCCGCTAAACATGCTCTCTGGCATTTCCCCCATTTCTTAAAGCTAACTAGCTCTGGCCAGATGTGACAGCAACAACCAATCTGTTGCTAAAAATATTCTTAACAAATGTTTATGTATCCTTGATGGAAAGCTCCTGCTTCAAAAGAACACTCAGATAGACAGGCAGGTAATCAAGCTAGTGCTCTGTTTTTAGCTAACCGTTAGCTGCAAACAACGGGTCAGTGTGTCGCTTGCTCTGACAGAACGCAACTGTATCAGAATTTGTCATAAAGTTATAATGTTATCAGTAGTGCAGTTGTTGTAAACACCAGAATGTTGACCCACACACACTGTATGTGGGCCTAGCCACATTACATCCGCAGCGGCGAGTGTCTGGATCGCGCCTTTGACAGTGCGGAAGCAAGCGATGGGAGTGACAGACAGATCATGCGTGTGTTTACCTTTCGTGGTGGGAATCTGCTCTGCATATACGTTGAACCAAACATGATTTGACTTGATGTCCATCACCGGAACTGGGATCATCATATTATTTTTTCTTATCAGAGACAGATTTGATGAATTTGAAGTCTCTGATAAGAGAAAGTGATCACAAACCAATCAATGGTTCAAATCACTCAATCAAATAACAAATCACTAACCAATCAAAGGTCTGTTCTGTAGCACTGAACAATTGAACTCAAGGTTTATATACAGAATCCCAAGAAATGGTAAACAACGCTATACACCTGATCTGACCGGAGTCCATGCTTGTGTGTGTGCAGTATGTGCAGGTGGACGCTCCCTCTGGAAGAGCCCTGGGCTCCCTGGTGCTCCAGCTGCTTCAGTTCCAAGAAGAGGCATTTGGGAGACACAGCACCAACCCCTCACTCACTAAACTACCAGTGAGTACAGCCCTGTGTGTGTGTGTGTGTGTGTGTGTGTGCGTGCGCGTGCATGCGTGCGTTTGCGTTTGGGAGACACAGCCCCAACCCTTCCCTCACTAAACTATCTGAGTAGTGTGTGTGTAATATCAGCACATATATGTGTGTGGATTTGAGGCAGACAGGCTTTGTTTCAATGCAGACTATACCAAAACTGATATTATATGTGTGTGTGTGTGTGCGCCCACGCATGTGTGTTTGTGTGTGTGTGTGTGTTTGGGAGACACAGCCCCAACCCTTCCCTCACTAAACTACCTGTAAGTAGTGTGTGTGTAATGTGTGCACATATATGTGTGTGGATTTGAGGCAGACAGGCTTTGTTTTAATGTAGACTATACCCAAACTGAGATTATATTTGTGTGTGTGTTTGTTTGTCTCTGTGTGTGTGTGTGTGTGTGTGCGCTATCTTATATTTGCATGTGTGCCCCTCATTCAGACAAAGTGCTTCATGGACATGACGCCAGGCGGTCCTCTCTGCCACATCCTGGGAACAGTCTACAAATTCAAAATGGACCAGGGCTGGTGAGTGTGTGTGGAAGTGGAAGACTGAGTGAGTGAGTGAGTGAGTGAGTGCCTGTGACCGCTTAGTAAAATGCAACATACGGTGCTATTGTATCTAAACCTCCAATAAGACTTGATTTTTAATCATAACATGCAGCGGTAAAAACTCATTTGGCATCATACCCCCCCTTCTCTCTCTCCATCCCTCCCTCTCCCTACCTCTCCTTTTCTCTTGCTCTATTTTCTCTCTCCCCCTATGTCTCTCTCTCTCTCTCTCTCTCTCTCTCTGTTTTCCTCTCTCTCTTTCTATCCCCCTCTTCCTCCCTCTCTCCTTCTCACCCTCTCCCTTTCTCCCTCTCTCTATGTTGAGTGAGTGGGCAGAGCTAGAGTGTGTGAGCGAGTGCTGTGTGTGGCCCGCTGTGCCAGGATCTCTGTTTTCTCTCTTTCTATCTTTTTTTTCCCTTTTTTTTTCTTTCTTCTGTTTACTGATATGTTTTTGTGTTTGTAAATCTTTATTTCCATTTGAGTTACCTGGAGTGTTTAGTGCAGTATTTCCCGTACTGTGGGGCCTGCTTCTAGGCTGGGAGCATGGCGACCTCAGGTACAGGGAAGTTTGAGAAACTAATGAGGCAACACGGCATTAAAATAGCTTCCAGCACCAGCGTTGAGGGTTGTAGTTTGGCGGTAGGAGAGATTGTTGGACATGACAAAATTCTGTCTGCTGCTCGCATGAATGATGTGGTTGTGCTGTTTCTTGAAACAGTGGCCTTGGCAAATGAAGTAGTTGAACGCGAAGTAGTGATTGACAGTGTTTTCACCTCAATACTTCCTTTATCAAGCAATTCTAAGAAAGTGATTTTGCCTAATATCCCGCCCTTTATTAAGGATGACATTCTTGCTCAAACATTGTTCTGCTATGGTAAACTAGTGACACCCATAAGAAAGATAGCATGTTTAGTAAATCTCCACCCCTGAAACATATCGTGTCTTTCAGGCGATATTTCTACATGATTGTAAAAAGATAATAGGGATCTAGATTTGACCCTTAATGTGATGGTGGATGATTTCAATTATGCGATATATGTGACCACATGTATGATGTGTTTTGGTTGTGAAGGGTTTTGGTTGTGGCCGAACTGGTCATCTGGTGCGAGCTTGTCCTGACAAAAGTGGTAACTCCACGAATGTTAATGATCTGCACAAGGATGTGAATGCTGAGAAGGGACGTTTCTCTAGTACTGAGACGCCTACGCATTGGGAGGATGCTGGGTCAGAAGGGGGTCAAACACCGAGAGAGGTAGTAGTGCTCTCACCTGAATAATGCCCCCTCTGAGCAGAGAACACTCACACCGAACCAGATGTATGAGCTGATAACTCGCAGAACAGCGTGTCAGAGGATAATGTCCATCAGTCTCTGGGTGATGACGTTGGGGATGAAAGGAACCGTTTTTAAAGTGCCTCAAAAGAAGAGGAGGCGATGCCTCTTAATCCCGGTAACAGAAAGCTAGAGTGAATATGATTGTAGTTTCACTTGCACTCTGCGCCCGAGTGGTGTTTCTGCTCAGTGTTACAGCCTAAATGATATTAAAATTAAAATGTATTAATTAATAAAAAACTCGGTTACAAACTAAGCATACCAGAAATGTCCAGATTGATGACTCTGTCCCTGATGTCAAACAGTTTTCCAAAACAAGGACGGTTGTTATTGGCTGAAGGGCGTTTTACAGAATGGGAAGGAAATCGTCGGAGAGTTTGTCACAAAGTTAATTACTGTGTTGGGTAACAGTGATAGTGACAGTCGTTAGGCGTTAATTCCCTGTCATTTGCACTGATTGGGTACATGCTGTTTGTCCTATTTTTGTTTCTGCTTTTGCTCATGGGCCAGTTGCAGATTGCTTCCCTAAATTTGAATATGGCAAGGGACCCATTGAAGAGGGTGGAGCTCTAGGAGTTGGCAAAGCAGGAACATTTTGATGTTGTCTTTTGCAAGAGATGCACAGTGATGCAGGGAACGCAGCTGACTGGGCATTGGATTGTAGGGGTGCAACGGATCAAAAAACTTACGGTTCGGATTGTTCCTCGGATCAGAATCACAGATCGGATCATTTTTCAGATCAGCAAAAAAAAAAAAAAAAAAATCGACAAATAAACATAAGTTGTGTCTTTTTGTTTATTAACAATTGTTTTGCACAACTGAATATGGCCTCATGTCTGCACCTATAAACACACCGATAGCGTTTGTAATAGCTTTAACCCGGTCGGATTGTGCAGGAAGGGGCTGTTTAAATTCCGTGGTGATAAGCGGTTGTTGAGCCGCTTTCGGTTTCACTCCTGTCAGTGAAACACCGGGGTGATGTCGCTGCAAATGCGTGGCCATGGCAGATGTGTTTCCACTGTTGTATGGCTTTCTTGTGCCACAGTGCCTACACAGTGTCACAGTTTTATCCACTAACCTCTTTCCTTCATCATTAACTTTGACAGGGAAACCAAAATGCTCCCAAACAGGGGATTTAAATGACGCGGGGCGCTCAAGCTCCTCCGTTCCTCCGCTCGCCATGACCACGCTGTGTGTGGACTGAACATGCGCACAATTGTTTTTTCATAAATCAATCCACGGATCATGTGTGTGCCGAACCGAAATAATTGATCCGAACGGATCACGGATCAATGATGATCCGTTGCACCACTATTGGATTGGGATGGTTTTTATTTGTTGAGCCAGAACACTTCTGTTAGTGGGGGTGTTGCAGTTTTGTTTGTTTGCAAGGAGTTTTACTCTGGTTTCGCATGAAATCATGGAAATTGTAAAAGGCAGGTTATTTAAAGTTAGGGCTTGTTTTGAAAATTTTGTCTTTGTTTTTATTTATGTGTATGCCCCGAAAAAGGCTGCAGATAAAGTATTGTTTTTAGATAGCTTATCCTTGCTGTGTCTGGGTGCAACAGTGAGGAAGTTTTGTTGGTGGAGATGTGTAAAGGCAGGCAGGGGTCAGTAACCTCCCTATGATTGGGGGTGCGCGATTGGATGTTTCCTCAGATGGATTTCCTGCACTTGAGAAGATGTTTCTCAACTCAAAGACTGTGACTGAAAAATGTAGTAGATTTGGCAGGATCTGATTTTGGGAACGTGAAGGGGGTCGCTGATTCCCTGGGGTTGAGGTGTTGTCGGGTGGAAATGGTGTGATATCTGCACCACTGGTGAGATCAAGCTGCTAGAAGGCTACTGCACAGGAGCGCTTTGCCCTACTGAGCATGATTTTTCCTGGGCTTGTGCTCTCACCCAATTTGGAGGAGAGTGCATATCTGGTTTCTTCATCCAAGAAGGCGACCTCACTTTTTTAAAATGTTGTTACTGGGAAACAGTTATATCATGCAGGTGTGAAAGTGTTTTAAAAAATGCTTAAAGCACAGGTTGTTGGTCAGGAATGTTTTCAAAGAGAGACTATTTTTCATGCGTTCTCACAGTGTGCTAGATTGAGGCCTTCCTGCTAGATTGTTACTCTTTCTGCAGTGCTTGTTTAGTGGGTTTGGTGGAGTTCTGAGGTTTTTATTCTTGGTTTTAAGAACACAAGCCGCAGGCAGAACGAATGCAAATTGCTGAAGTTTATTTGGGGACAGACAGGCCAAGATGGCCATCTATACCAAACAGAATAAGGTGGACCAAATGCATGGCATGATGTCACAGTCTTGTGTCCAGCTCTAGTCAAGGCTAGAGGTTGGTTGATTTCCGCTTTTATGAAATGATGCAGAACCTGGAGACTTTTGTAGACATAATTTGTAAACAAGTTTTGTGTACTGAAAACAAGTTGCACTTTGGACATCTGTGGATGTTTTTATTTATTTATTTATTTATTTTAATTTTGTGGGTTTGGGCTTCTGCCTTTTAAACATTTTGCTCATATTGATTAATTTGAGGTTTTGTACTGTTGTATGTTGTAATAAAGTACAATTTCAAAATCGAAATCTCTCCCTCCCCCCTCCCCCTCTCCCTCTCTCTACCCCCCCCCCCCCCTCTTGTTCTCCAGGCGCAGGTTTGACCTCCAGAACTCCTCCAGAATGGAGCGGAACATTGAGATGTTGGTGGCTGTGGAGAACGCTCTGGTGCAGGTACCCACCCACGAGAA